>NC_069499.1:937192061-937244260 GCF_027579735.1 Bombina bombina
ATACCGGGTAAATATGGCAGCCGGACTCCCCTCACTCTTGCGTAGCTGCCTTCTTCTTCAAATCATCATCAAATCAGAATCCAGTCCTCGGACAGAAATTGCACGACAGAAGCAAGGCGGCATGGCAGGAGGGATATACTGCAGGCGGATCTTCGGTTCTTATATTTCTAGCGCAAATAATGTTAAGGGAAGTGTTGAATGTCCCTTTAACAGGTCTGTGCTAATTACTATATTCCTGGGCCTTAGTGATGCATATCTTCCACCAAAGGGGTTTTTACGGACATTTAGGCTCTCTCTGTATTGAGCAGTGAGGGGGGGTCTGTAAATCTAGTTTCCATTTTGGGGAGGAAACTCCATATATGGGCCTACACATCTGAGGGTTCCAAAATGCTAATATTTACTTTGAAGTGGCCCACTGGCCTTATCTTATACAAAGGTCTAAAAATTTTGTTCTTTCTAAGATAACTATGAAAACTATTCTTTTGATGAATTTGGAACAAAGGCCTGCGATGCATCCTATGTAACCAAGAAGAAGGGGGGTTGTTTTACCCATTCCAGTGTTTGTTCGCAATGCAGCTATATCAATTCATAGTAGCTAAATGAGAGATTAAATTATGTAATATCCAATGCCACTCAGCCATACCCTGACAGGAATGATCAGAAGCTGCATGACGTCACCAACACATGCGCAAACGAAATGCATTTTTTTTCTACCTGATGCGAAAATGCCATAACGCCATGGATTTAATTGGACCACGCAATTATCGTCATAAAAAAAATGTTGTTGGTCTCGGGGCTGTCGGCGGATCGCAATAAATAGTAGCTGTTGCGTTGAAAATAAAGGTATTAATAGTGAAAATTAAAATTTTTCATGACTTAAAGGGACACTTTAGTCAAAAATAGATTTGTTAATATTTCAATAGTATACCTGTCAATCAAAAGATTTTCAATGCTGATCATGTTGTAAATATTTTGGTTTATTACATATTAGTCTTGGAAATATTACATTTTTCCAAACCCACTGATTTTTTTTCGCCGTTACCGATTTCCAATCCCGGGTGACAACTCCAGTTGGAAGATGGCGATTCCTCGATGCAATGAGCATGCGCGAGTTAGCGCAACGTCATTGCATATGTTATTTGTATTCCTCTCTCGGTCATGACGGCTTCTGTGCCGCAATATGCGCATGCGATAGTAAGCTAAGACAAATGCACATGCGTAGACTGACGCAATTATATTGTAATTACATGCAAATAATCGCCGTCCCATTGGCAATTATGTTATCTCTTAGACGGCCCACATTTGAGGACTGGATTACGTGATGTCATGGGGGGAAAATAAAACGTTATTTTAGCAATAAAGGGAGCTTTGTTTCTGCACATAAGGTACATTAGATTTGTGTGATCATTGCAATTGTATTAGTATGTTTCGTTTTGCATTAGAAAATCAAAAGTTAGTAATCCTTTAAACCAGTGCTCGATTATCCTGGGTGCCACTGGCGCCTTTAAAATTATGTCTGGCACCTCAATTTCCTGTCCCTTATTGTCCCTAATTTAAAAAGCCCTTTAAATCGTCTGCCTTTTTAATGAAAAGCTCTGATTTTAAGTCTGTCTAAGCCGTTTTATTCATATTTTATGGCAGCTTCAAAGAAACAAAAAAAAAAGTAAAAATGTTATACACACACAGAAAAG
Organism: Bombina bombina; assembly: GCF_027579735.1. NCBI lineage: Eukaryota > Metazoa > Chordata > Amphibia > Anura > Bombinatoridae > Bombina > Bombina bombina. The sequence continues at coordinate 937,193,753 of NC_069499.1, forward strand.
CATCCCTTGAGGCTTCCCCAAGCTCTTTACTAAGGTGTGGAAACCTCAAAGGGACGCTTTTCTGTGTGTGTGTATAACATTTTTACTTTTTTTTTTGTTTCTTTGAAGCTGTCATAAAATATGAATAAAACGGCTTATATAGACGTAAAATCAGTGCATCTCTTCTGAATCCCTCTGAGGTTTACCTGCTGTGCTGCTCCCTATAACAACACTACTCCCATCCCGTTCCTCTAATGTCCAGGGGCTCCCTCTCATTATACAACAACAAGTAAACCGTCAGCTGCTGCCCGTCCCTAAAAACGGCCCTGGATGTAGGCACTAATGAGGATTCCCTAGCAGTTGGCTGCTGATGCCCCGGTGATAGTATGATATGAAGAGGGGGCAGGCCTGTTGCACTGCTGCTCCCTATAACAACAACACTCCCATCCCGTTCCTCTAATGGCCAGGGGCTCTCTCTCATTATACAATAACAAGTAAACCGTCAGCTACTGCCAGGTTACCTCCTATCCTGAGGTGTCGGAGGGAGCGGGTGCGGATGCTGACCGCCATATTCCACGGTGGGGAGACATTCACAATACCGGAAACCTCGTACTGTCTGTCTTTGAAGCTGTCATCAAATATGAATAAAACAGCTTAGATAGATGTAAAATCAGTGCATCTCTTCTGAAGCCCTCTAAGGTTTACCCGCTGTGCTTGCTCCTCATTGAGGTCCCCTGTGTATTTAACTAGTGTGTAACAAATACATCTGTAATAAATACAAGAGAGTGATTATAGAATATACTGTACAGACAACGTTAGTGCAACAAACTGGCAGAGTAACTTGTAACACATACATCACAGACAAGAGTTAGTAAAGAGCTTGGGGATCAGGTGCAGCACAGCAGTAAATGCATTGTAAGAAGTGCTGGGATCACAGCTACACTTCTCCCAGTAAAGCCTTATAAAGTGACAGCGCTAGGGATAGCCCGAGAGCAGACAAACTCCCCTGCCGAACTTAGCACAGAAGGGAGGGGGTTGGGCTTTCATCATGGAGGAGACAGCTGACAAGTAGGTAAGTTTATTACTTTGAAAAATGCTCAGTTTTTTTGCTGCTGGTTTTAGTGCCTTCTTTCTCCACTCTGCATGGTCATATAATACACAGTCAGTATCAGTTTATGCCAGGGGTGTCCAAACTTTGCTCTCCAGAGGTTTTGGAACTACATTTCCGATGATGCTCAGCCAGCATTTTATCTAGCTGAGCATCATGGGAAATGTAGTTCTAAAACCTCTGGAGAGCAAAGTTTGGACACCCCTGGTTTATGCTGTGTCTCCAGCAAACTTTTCCTGCTTTTCATCTGTTATGAAAGAGTGGGGAAAGGGGAGAGTTGGGACTTTGCAGTGTTTAGTTTAATTGGAATTTACTGCATTACATTTATAAAAAAAAAGCTAAAAGGTCAGATATATGTGCCCCCTTCTGGAAAAAAAAAAAAGAATAGAAATTGTGTATGTATTTATATTTGTGTGTATATGTGTGTGAAATATATATATATATATATATATATATATATATATATATATATATATATATATATATATATATATATATATATATATATATATATATATATATATATATATATATATATATACTGTGTGTATGTGTGTGTATATATATATGTGTATATATATATATATATATGTGTGTAACTGATATAACTCTTAGTTTGTTTGCCTATGCAACTGATGGCCGTGTGTGTGTATATTTTATGTGCATAGCTATGGGGTGTCTGTGTATGTAGATCTTTTGAACTGAACACATTCCTCTTGAGTAAGCTGGATTTGAGGTGATTGTGGGACTACTATATCCTCAGTGCATTGTAAGCAGATATGTGGCTTATGTTTGGGTGTGTTTAAGTGAAGTGCTGTTTTTTTTGTTTAACAGCACAGGGGAGCCCACATCAATGGCTTTAGATACTGCTTTGAAATCATGTTTTTGTTAGAAGAATAGGAGAGGGGTTGACACAACAATAGCATAAAAAATTGAATATGCCACATAAAATATATGGTACTACTACACATAAAATGAACGGGGAAAAAAGTATTGTGTCTACCTCACATTTGTCAGCTGGGAAGCAAACAATTACATCCAGAATATCTATTTTAGGTGAACGGCAATTCCTGTAGCCAATGTTCCTTATTTTCACATACTTTGTAACAAATTACTTTAGAAATGCTTCCCAGCAGAGCAATTCTTTTTACAGTAAGCCAATCAGACACATTCATTATATCTCTAAAATATTCAGCAACAGAGTGGTAAGTGTTGAAAGACATTTCAATTTTGATGCTACAATTGCTATGAGTAGAGTTAATGAATTGTGTTTATAAAATAAGGAAGCCTTGGTTTTGACAAGTGACAGGGTTTTTGTTTTTAGAAAGGAAATAGAGCAAAAACTATTCTGCTTCAGATCTGTGTGTGTATATATAATCAGAACTGAACCATTTAGTGGAAATTTAGGAGGAAGCAAGAAAGATTATATTGTCTAAGTGTAGAGAGTGTGTATTCAACTATTAATATGTTTAAAGGGACACTAAACCCACATTTTTTCTATCATGATTCAGATGGAGCATGCAATTTGTAAGCAACTTTCTCATTTACTCCTATTATCAATTTGTCTTCCTTCTCTTGGAATCTTTATTTGAAAAGCAGGAATGAAAAGCTTAGGAGCTGGCCCATATTTGGTTCAGCACCTGGGTAGCACTTGCTGATTGGAGGCTAAATGTAACCACCAATCATACAAGCACTGCCCAGGGTGCTAAACCAAAAATGGTCAGACTCCTAGGGCTCCATGTACTAAGCCGTCAATTCATCCGTCATTGTAGACGCGGATAAACTCGCCGTTACTCGCCGCGGGCGAAATGGTGTCCGCTGTCGCTATGTACTAATATTCCCCCAATAAATAGACAAGTCTAGCCCGCCGCGAGCAGTTGCGGATTGTTGATAAATTTGACGCCTCGCTCGCCGCGACTAAGCTGATGGTACTTAACTTTTAGTTGAATTGTCTGGCCAATTATTAACACGTGACATGCAAGGTGTCACGAACATCATAGTAGTCGCGGGAATAGAATTTCTCCAACATAGGTGTGTCCGGTCCACGGCGTCATCCTTACTTGTGGGATATTCTCTTCCCCAACAGGAAATGGCAAAGAGCCCAGCAAAGCTGGTCACATGATCCCTCCTAGGCTCCGCCTACCCCAGTCATTCTCTTTGCCGTTGTACAGGCAACATCTCCACGGAGATGGCTTAGAGTTTTTTAGTGTTTAACTGTAGTTTTTATTATTCAATCAAGAGTTTGTTATTTTAAAATAGTGCTGGTATGTACTATTTACTCAGAAACAGAAAAGAGATGAAGATTTCTGTTTGTATGAGGAAAATGATTTTAGCACCGTAACTAAAATCCATGGCTGTTCCACACAGGACTGTTGAGAGCAATTAACTTCAGTTGGGGGAACAGTGTGCAGTCTCTTACTGCTTGAGGTATGACACATTCTAACAAGACGATGTAATGCTGGAAGCTGTCATTTTCCCTATGGGATCCGGTAAGCCATGTTTATTAAGATAGTAAATAAGGGCTTCACAAGGGCTTATTAAGACTATAGACTTTTTCTGGGCTAAATCGATTCATTATTAACACATATTTAGCCTTGAGGAATCATTTATTCTGGGTATTTTGATATGATTATATCGGCAGGCACTGTTTTAGACACCTTATTCTTTAGGGGCTTTCCCTAATCATAGTCAGAGCCTCATTTTCGCGCCGGTATGGCGCACTTGTTTTTGAGGACAGCATGGCATGCAGCTGCATGTGTGTGGAGCTCTGATACATAGAAAAGTCTTTCTGAAGGCATCATTTGGTATCGTATTCCCCTTTGGGCTTGGTTGGGTCTCAGCAAAGCAGATTCCAGGGACTGTAAAGGGGTTAAATATAAAAACGGCTCCGGTTCCGTTATTTTAAGGGTTAAAGCTTCCAAATTTGGTGTGCAATACTTTTAAGGCTTTAAGACACTGTGGTGAAATTTTGGTGAATTTTGAACAATTCCTTCATACTTTTTCGCAATTGCAATAATAAAGTGTGTTTAGTTTAAAATTTAAAGTGACAGTAACGGTTTTATTTTAAAACGTTTTTTGTGCTTTGTTATCAAGTTTATGCCTGTTTAACATGTCTGAACTACCAGATAGATTGTGTTCTGACTGTGGGGAAACCAAGGTTCCTTCTCATTTAACTATATGTATTTTATGTCATAAAAATTTTTTTAGTAAAAATGATGCCCAAGATGATTCCTCAAGTGAGGGGAGTAAGCATGGTACTGCATCATCCCCTCCTTCGTCTACACCAGTCTTGCCCATACAGGAGGCCCCTAGTACATCTAGTGCGCCAATACTCCTTACTATGCAACATTTAACGGCTGTAATGGATAATTCTATCAAAAACATTTTAGCCAATATGCCCACTTATCAGCGAAAGCGCGATTGCTCTGTTTTAGAAAATTCTGTAGAGCATGAGAACGCTGATGATATGGTTTCTGAAGGGCCCCTACACCAGTCTGAGGGGGCCAGGGAGGTTTTGTCTGAGGGAGAAATTTCAGATTCAGGAAACATTTCTCAACAAGCTGAACCTGATGTGATTACTTTTAAATTTAAGTTGGAACATCTCCGCGTTCTGCTTAAGGAGGTGTTATCCAATTTGGATGATTGTGATTATCTGGTCATTCCAGAACCACTATGTAAAATGGAAAAGTTCTTAGAGGCCCCGGGGCCCCCCGAAGCTTTTCTTATATCCAAGCGGGTGGCGTACATTGTTAGTAAAGAATGGGACAGGCCCGGTATACCTTTAGTACCTCCCCCCATATTTATAAAATTGTTTTCCTATAGTCGACCCCAGAAAGGACTGATGGCAGACAGTCCCCAAGGTCGAGGGGGCGGTTTCTACTCTACACAAGCGCGCCACTATACCCATAGAAGATAGTTGTGCTTTCCAAGATCCTATGGATAAAAAATTAGAAGGTCTGCTAAAGATGTTTGTTCAGCAAGGTTCCCTTCTACAACCAATTGCATGCATTGTCCCTGTCACTGCAGCCGCGTGTTTCTAGTTTGATGAGCTAGGAAAGGCGATTATTAGTAATTCTTCTTCTTATGAGGAGATTATGGACAGAATTCGTGCTCTTAAATTGGCTAATTCTTTCACCCTAGACGCCACCTTGCAATTGGCTAGGTTAGCGGCGAAAAAATTCTGGGTTTGCTATTGTGGCGCAGAGCGCTTTGGTTAAAATCTTGGGCAGCGGATGCGTCTTCCAAGAACAAATTGCTTGACATTCCTTTCAAGGGGAAAACACTCTTTGGCCCTGACTTGAAAGAGATTATCTCTGATATCACTGGGGGCAAGGGCCACGCCCTTCCTCAGGATAGGTCTTTTCAAGACCAAAAATAAACCTAAGTTTCGTCCCTTTCGCAGAAACGGATCAGCCCCAAGGGCTACGTCCTCTAAGCAGGAAGGTAATACTTCTCAAGCCAATCCAGCCTGGAGACCTATGCAAGGCTGGAGCAAAGGAAAGCAGGCCAGGAAACCTGCCACTGCTACAAGACAGCATGAAATGCGGGCCCCCGATCCGGGACCGGATCTGGTGGGGGGCAGACTCTCTCTCTTCGCTCAGGCTTGGGAAAGAGATGTTCTGGATCCTTGGGCGCTAGAAATAGTCTCCCAAGGTTATTCTCTGGAGTTCAAGGGGCTTCCTCCAAGGGGGAGGTTCCACAGGTCTCAGTTGTCTTCAGACCACATAAGAAGACAGGCATTCTTACATTGGGTAGAAGACCTGCTAAAAATGGGAGTGATTCATCCTGTTCCATTAGGAGAACAAGGGATGGGGTTCTACTCCAATCTGTTCATAGTTCCCAAAAAAGAGGGAACGTTCAGACCAATCTTAGATCTCAAGATCTTGAACAAGTTTCTCAAGGTTCCATCGTTCAAGATGGAAACCATTCGAACACTTCTTCCTTCCATCCAGGAAGGTCAATTCATGACCAAGGTGGATTTCAAGGATGCGTATCTACATATTCCTATCCACAAGGAACATCATCGGTTCCTAAGGTTTGCATTCCTGGACAAGCATTTCCAGTTCGTGGCATTTTCTTTCGGATTAGCCACTGCTCCTAGGATTTTCTCATAGGTACTAGGGTCCCTTCTGGCGGTGCTAAGACCAAGGGGCATTGCTGTAGTACCTTACTTGGACGACATTCTGATTCGAGCGTCGTCCCTTCCTCAAGTAAAGGCTCACACGGACATTGTCCTGGCCTTTCTCAGATCTCACGGATGGAAAGTGAACGTGGAAAAGAGTTCTCTATCTCCGTCAACGAGGGTTCCCTTCTTGGGAACTATAATAGACTCCTTAGAAATGAGGATTTTCTTCTGTTATGTGTGATCAGTCCACGGGTCATCATTACTTCTGGGATATAACTCCTCCCCAACAGGAAATGCAAGAGGATTCACCCAGCAGAGCTGCATATAGCTCCTCCCCTCTACGTCAGTCCCAGTCATTCTCTTGCACCCAACGACTAGATAGGATGTGTGAGAGGACTATGGTGATTATACTTAGTTTTTATGACTTCAATCAAAAGTTTGTTATTTTAAAATAGCACCGGAGCGTGTTATTACTTCTCTGGCAGAGTTTGAGGAAGAATCTGACAGAGATTTTTTACTATGATTTTAACCGGAGTCGTTAAGATCATATTGCTGTTCTCGACCATCTGAGGGAGGTAAAGGCTTCAGATCAGGGGACAGCGGGCAGATGAATCTGCATTGAGGTATGTGGCAGTTTTTATTTTCTGAATGGAATTGATGAGAAAAGCCTGCCATACCGTTAAAATGACATGTATGTATACACTTCAGTATTCTGGGGATGGTATTTCACCGGAACTACTGTGTTAAAGGTCACTAATCCTTTTTAATAACTATTCTCATGTTAAACGTTTTTGCTGGAATGTAGAATCGTTTACATTGCTGAGGTACTGTGTGAATAAATGTTTGGGCATTATTTTCCACTTGGCAGTTTTTTGCTTTAATTGTGACAGTTTCGTTTCTCTTCACTGCTGTGTGGGAGAGGGAGGGGCCGTTTTTGGCGCTCTTTGCTACGCATCAAAAAATTCCAGTCAGCTACTTTTATATTTCCTGCATGATCCGGTTCATCTCTGACAGATCTCAGGGGTCTTCAAACTTCTTTGAAGGGAGGTAAATTCTCTCAGCAGAGCTGTGAGAATTCTTATAGTGACTGTGTATAAAAAACGTTGTTTTGTTTTCTTATGTACAAATTTAATTAGTGTTGTTTTTTTTTTTTTTTTTTTTTTACTAATGGGAACAAACCTTTGCTAAAAGTTGTGTTGTTTTAAAATTTGATGCAATAACTGTTTTTCAGTTCATTATTTCAACTGTCATTTAATCGTTAGTACCTCTTTGAGGCACAGTACGTTTTTTGCTAAAAAAGATTATAACCAAGTTGTAAGTTTTTTGCTAGTGTGTTAAACATGTCTGACTCAGAGGAAGATATCTGTGTCATTTGTTCCAATGCCAAGGTGGAGCCCAATAGAAATTTATGTACTAACTGTATTGATGCTACTTTAAATAAAAGTCAATCTGTACAATGTGAACAAATTTCACCAAACAGCGAGGGGAGAGTTATGCCGACTAACTCGCCTCACGCGACAGTACCTGCATCTCCCGCCCGGGAGGTGCGTGATATTTTGGCGCCTAGTACATCTGGGCGGCCATTACAGATAACATTACAAGATATGGCTACTGTTATGACTGAAGTTTTGTCTAAATTACCTGAACTAAGAGGCAAGCGTGATCACTCTGGGGTGAGAACAGAGTGCGCTGACAATGCTAGGGCCATGTCTGATACTGCGTCACAGCTTGCAGAGCATGAGGACGGAGAGCTTCATTCTGTGGGTGACGGTTCTGATCCAAACAGATTGGACTCAGATATTTCAAATTTTAAATTTAAATTGGAGAACCTCCGTGTACTACTAGGGGAGGTCTTAGCAGCTCTCAACGATTGTAACACTATTGCAATACCAGAGAAACTGTGTAGGTTGGATAAATACTTTGCGGTACCGGCGAGTACTGACGTTTTTCCTATACCTAAGAGACTAACTGAAATTGTTACTAAGGAGTGGGATAGACCCGGTGTGCCGTTCTCACCCCCTCCAATATTTAGAAAGATGTTTCCAATAGACGCCACCACTCGGGACTTATGGCAAACGGTCCCCAAGGTGGAGGGAGCAGTTTCTACTTTAGCTAAGCGTACCACTATCCCGGTGGAGGATAGCTGTGCTTTCTCAGATCCAATGGATAAAAAATTAGAGGGTTACCTTAAGAAAATGTTTATTCAACAAGGTTTTATATTACAACCCCTTGCATGTATCGCGCCGATTACGGCTGCGGCAGCTTTTTGGATTGAGTCGCTTGAAGAGAACCTTAGTTCCTCTACGCTAGACGACATTACGGACAGGCTTAGAGTCCTTAAACTAGCTAATTCTTTCATTTCGGAGGCCGTAGTACATTTAACCAAACTTACGGCTAAGAACTCAGGATTCGCCATACAGGCACGCAGGGCACTGTGGCTAAAATCATGGTCAGCTGATGTTACTTCTAAGTCCAAATTACTTAATATACCTTTCAAGGGGCAGTCCTTATTCGGGCCCGGTTTGAAAGAAATTATCGCTGACATTACGGGAGGTAAGGGCCACGCCCTACCTCAAGACAAGGCCAAAGCTAAGGCTAGACAGTCTAATTTTCGTCCCTTTCGGAATTTCAAAACAGGAGCAGCATCAACCTCCACTGCACCAAAACAGGAAGGAGCTGTTGCTCGTTACAGGCAAGGCTGGAAGCCTAACCAGTCCTGGAACAAAAGCAAGCAGGCCAGAAAACCTGCTGCTGCCCCAAAGACAGCATGAACCGAGAGCCCCCGATCCGGGACCGGATCTAGTAGGGGGCAGACTCTCTCTCTTCGCCCAGGCCTGGGCAAGAGATGTTCAGGATCCCTGGGCACTAGAGATCATATCTCAGGGATACCTTCTAGACTTCAAATTTTCTCCCCCAAGAGGGAGATTTCATCTGTCAAGGTTGTCAACAAACCAGATAAAGAAAGAAGCGTTTCTACGCTGCGTACAAGATCTGTTAACAATGGGAGTGATCCATCCGGTTCCGTGGTCGGAACAAGGACAAGGGTTCTACTCAAACCTGTTTGTGGTTCCCAAAAAAGAGGGAACTTTCAGGCCAATCTTAGATTTAAAGACTCTAAACAAATTCCTAAGAGTTCCATCGTTCAAAATGGAAACTATTCGGACAATCTTACCCATGATCCAAAAGGGTCAGTACATGACCACAGTGGATTTAAAGGATGCTTACCTTCACATACCGATTCACAAAGATCATTACCGGTATCTAAGGTTTGCCTTTTTAGACAGGCATTACCAGTTTGTAGCTCTTCCATTCGGATTGGCTACGGCTCCAAGAATCTTCACAAAGGTTCTGGGTGCCCTTCTGGCGGTACTAAGACCGCGAGGAATTTCGGTAGCTCCGTACCTAGACGACATTCTAATACAAGCTTCAAGCTTTCAAACTGCCAAGTCTCATACAGAGTTAGTTCTGGCATTTCTAAGGTCGCATGGATGGAAAGTGAACGAAAAGAAGAGTTCTCTCTTTCCTCTCACAAGAGTTCCATTCTTGGGGACTCTTATAGATTCTGTAGAAATGAAGATTTACCTGACAGAAGACAGGTTAACGAAACTTCAAAATGCATGCCGCGTCCTTCATTCCATTCAACACCCGTCAGTAGCTCAATGCATGGAGGTGATCGGCTTAATGGTAGCGGCAATGGACATAGTACCTTTTGCACGCCTACACCTCAGACCGCTGCAATTATGCATGCTAAGTCAGTGGAATGGGGATTACTCAGATTTGTCCCCTACTCTGAATCTGAATCAAGAGACCAGAAATTCTCTTCTATGGTGGCTTCATCGGCCACACCTGTCCAGGGGGATGCCATTCAGCAGGCCAGACTGGACAATTGTAACAACAGACGCCAGCCTACTAGGTTGGGGCGCTGTCTGGAATTCTCTGAAGGCTCAGGGACTATGGAATCAGGAGGAGAGCCTCCTTCCAATAAACATTCTGGAATTGAGAGCAGTTCTCAATGCCCTTCTGGCTTGGCCCCAGTTAATAACTCGGGGGTTCATCAGGTTTCAGTCGGACAACATCACGACTGTAGCTTACATCAACCATCAGGGAGGGACAAGAAGCTCCCTAGCAATGATGGAAGTATCAAAGATAATTTGCTGGGCAGAGTCTCACTCTTGCCACCTGTCAGCAATCCACATCCCGGGAGTGGAGAACTGGGAGGCGGATTTCTTGAGTCGCCAGACTCTTCATCCGGGGGAGTGGGAACTTCATCCGGAGGTCTTTGCCCAAATACTTCGACGTTGGGGCAAACCAGAGATAGATCTCATGGCGTCTCGCCAGAACGCCAAACTTCCTCGCTACGGGTCCAGATCCAGGGATCCGGGAGCAGTTCTGATAGATGCTTTGACAGCACCTTGGAACTTCAGGATGGCTTATGTGTTTCCACCCTTCCCGCTGCTTCCTCGATTGATTGCCAAAATCAAACAGGAGAGAGCATCAGTAATTCTAATAGCACCTGCTTGGCCACGCAGGACTTGGTATGCAGATCTAGTGGACATGTCATCCTGTCCGCCTTGGTCTCTACCTCTAAGACAGGACCTTCTGATACAGGGTCCATTCAAACATCAAAATCTAACTTCTCTGAAGCTGACTGCTTGGAAATTGAACGCTTGATTTTATCAAAACGTGGTTTTTCTGAGTCGGTTATTGATACCCTGATTCAGGCTAGGAAGCCTGTTACCAGAAGGATTTACCATAAAATATGGCGGAAATACCTATACTGGTGCGAATCCAAAGGTTACTCCTGGAGTAAGGTTAGGATCGCTAGGATATTGTCTTTTCTACAAGAAGGTTTAGAAAAGGGTTTATCAGCTAGTTCATTAAAGGGACAGATTTCAGCTCTGTCCATCTTGTTACACAGACGTCTGTCAGAAAATCCAGACGTCCGGTCCTTTTGTCAGGCTTTAGCTAGGATCAAGCCTGTGTTTAAAGCTGTTGCTCCACCATGGAGTTTAAACTTAGTTCTTAACGTTTTACAGGGTGTTCCGTTTGAACCCCTTCATTCCATTGATATAAAAATGTTATCTTGGAAAGTTCTGTTTTTAATGGCTATTTCCTCGGCTCGAAGAGTCTCTGAGTTATCAGCCTTACATTGTGATTCCCCTTATCTGATTTTTCACTCAGACAAGGTAGTTCTGCGTACTAAACCTGGGTTCTTACCTAAGGTAGTCACTAACAGGAACATCAATCAAGAGATTGTTGTCCCATCCTTGTGTCCAAATCCTTCTTCAAAGAAGGAACGTCTTTTACACAATCTGGACGTAGTTCGTGCCCTCAAGTTCTACTTGCAGGCAACTAAAGATTTTCGCCAAACTTCTTCCTTGTTTGTCGTTTACTCTGGACAGAGGAGAGGTCAAAAAGCTTCTGCTACCTCTCTCTCTTTTTGGCTTCGTAGCATAATACGTTTAGCCTATGAGACTGCTGGACAGCAGCCTCCTGAAAGAATTACAGCTCACTCCACTAGAGCTGTGGCTTCCACTTGGGCCTTTAAGAATGAGGCCTCTGTTGAACAGATTTGCAAGGCTGCAACTTGGTCTTCGCTTCATACTTTTTCCAAATTTTACAAATTTGACACTTTTGCTTCTTCGGAGGCTATTTTTGGGAGAAAGGTTCTTCAGGCAGTGGTTCCTTCTGTATAATGAGCCTGCCTATCCCTCCCGTCATCCGTGTACTTTTGCTTTGGTATTGGTATCCCAGAAGTAATGATGACCCGTGGACTGATCACACATAACAGAAGAAAACATAATTTATGCTTACCTGATAAATTCCTTTCTTCTGTTGTGTGATCAGTCCACGGCCCGCCCTGTTTTTAAGGCAGGTAAATATCTTTTAAATTATACTCCAGTCACCACTTCACCCTTGGTTACTCCTTTCTCGTTGTTTCTTGGTCGAATGACTGGGACTGACGTAGAGGGGAGGAGCTATATGCAGCTCTGCTGGGTGAATCCTCTTGCATTTCCTGTTGGGGAGGAGTTATATCCCAGAAGTAATGATGACCCGTGGACTGATCACACAACAGAAGAAAGGAATTTATCAGGTAAGCATAAATTATGTTTTTCTGACAGAAGCCAGAAAAACAAAACTTCTAGACTCTTGTCGGATACTTCATTCCGTTCCTCTTCCTTCCATAGCGCAGTGCATGGAAGTGATAGGTTTGATGGTAGCGGCAATGGACATAGTTCCTTTTGTGCGCATTCATCTAAGACCATTACAACTGTTCATGCTCAGTCAGTGGAATGGGGACTATTCAGACTTGTCTCCGAAGATACAAGTAAATCAGAGGACCAGAGACTCATTCCGTTGGTGGCTGTCCCTGGACAACCTGTCACAAGGGATGACCTTCCGCAGACCAGAGTGGGTCATTGTCACGACCGACGCCAGTCTGATGGGCTGGGGCGCGGTCTGGGGATCCCTGAAAGCTCAGGGTCTTTGGTCTCGGGTAGAATCTCTTCTACCGATAAATATTCTGGAACTGGGAGCGATATTCAATGCTCTCAAAGCTTGGCCTCAGCTAGCGAGGGCCAAGTTCATACATCAACCATCAGGGGGGAACAAGGAGTTCCCTAGCGATGGAAGAAGTGACCAAAATCATTCTATGGGCGGAGTCTCACTCCTGCCACCTGTCTGCTATCCACATCCCAGGAGTGGAAAATTGGGAAGCGGATTTTCTGAGTCGTCAGACATTGCATCCGGGGGAGTGGGAACTCCATCCGGAAATCTTTGCCCAAGTCACTCAACCGTGGGGCATTCCAGACATGGATCTGATGGCCTCTCGTCAGAACTTCAGAGTTCCTTACTACGGGTACAGATCCAGGGATCCCAAGGCGGCTCTAGTGGATGCACTAGTAGCACCTTGGACCTTCAAACTAGCTTATGTGTTCCCGCCGTTTCCTCTCATCCCCAGGCTGGTAGCCAGGATCAATCAGGAGAGGGCGTCGGTGATTTTGATAGCTCCTGCGTGGCCACGCAGGACTTGGTATGCAGATCTGGTGAATATGTCATCGGCTCCACCATGGAAGCTACCTTTGAGAGACCTTCTTGTTCTAGGTCCGTTCGACCCACTCCAGCTGACTGCTTGGAGATTGAACGCTTGATCTTATCAAAGCGAGGGTTCTCAGATTCTGTTATTAATACTCTTGTTCAGGCCTGAAAGCCTGTAACCAGAAAAATTACCACATAATTTGGTATATCTGTTGGTGTGAATCTGCAGGATTCCCTTGGGACAAGGTTAAGATTCCTAAGAGTCTATCCTTCCTTCGAGAAGGATTGGAAAAAGGATTATCTGCAAGTTCCTTGATGGGACAGATTTCTGCCTTGTCTGTGTTACTTCACAAAAGCTGGCAGCTGTGCCAGATGTTCTAGCCTTTGTTCAGGCTCTGGTTAGAATCAAGCCTGTTTACAAAATTTTGACTCCTCCTTGGAGTCTCAACCTAGTTCTTTCAGTTCTTCAGGGGGTTCCGTTTGAACCCTTACATTCCGTTGATATTAAGTTATTATCTTGGAAAGTTTTGTTTTTGGTTGCAATTTCTTCTGCTAGAAGAGTTTCAGAATTATCTGCTCTGCAGTGTTCTTCTCCTTATCTGGTGTTCCATGCAGATAAGGTGGTTTTGCGTACTAAACCTGGTTTTCTTCCAAAAGTTGTTTCTAACAAAAACATTAACCAGGAGATAGTTGTGCCTTCTTTGTGTCCTAATCCAGTTTCAAAGAAGGAACGTTTGTTGCACAACTTGGATGTAGTTCGTGCTCTCAAATTTTACTTAGCAGCTACTAAGGATTTCAGACAAACTTTGTCTTTGTTTGTTGTTTATTCTGGTAAACGGAGAGGTCAAAAAGCAACTTCTACCTCTCTCTCCTTCTGGATTAAAAGCATTATCCGATTGGCTTATGAGACTGCCGGACGGCAGCCTCCTGAAAGAATCACAGCTCACTCCACTAGGGCTGTGGCTTCCACATGGGCCTTCAAGAACGAGGCTTCTGTTGATCAGATATGTAAGGCAGCGACTTGGTCTTCACTGCACACTTTTTCTAAATTTTACAAATTTGATACTTTTGCTTCTTCTGAGGCTATTTTTGGGAGAAAGGTTTTGCAATCCGTGGTGCCTTCCATTTAGGTGACCTGATTTGCTCCCTCCCTTCATCCGTGTCCTAAAGCTTTGGTATTGGTTCCCACAAGTAAGGATGACGCCGTGGACCGGACACACCTATGTTGGAGAAAACAGAATTTATGTTTACCTGATAAATTACTTTCTCCAACGGTGTGTCCGGTCCACGGCCCGCCCTGGTTTTTTTAATCAGGTCTGATAATTTATTTTCTTTAACTACAGTCACCACGGTAACATATGGTTTCTCCTATGCAAATATTCCTCCTTAACGTCGGTCGAATGACTGGGGTAGGCGGAGCCTAGGAGGGATCATGTGACCAGCTTTGCTGGGCTCTTTGCCATTTCCTGTTGGGGAAGAGAATATCCCACAAGTAAGGATGACGCCGTGGACCGGACACACCGTTGGAGAAAGTAATTTATCAGGTAAACATAAATTCTGTTTTTGCTCCTATAAAAGTTCAACTTATCTAAACAACTTTATTATTGTTCAAAATTTTTTGAAGCGTTATTTTTGTAATATTTATTTACAATTTGGATATGGCTTCATCTGGATCTGATAATATATAAATATTAATATAAAAATAATTATAAAGATTGACAACTAACAATACAAATTTAAATAGATTACTCTTTAATTACAGTCGACAAATTGGGCGCAATTTATGTACATGGAAATGAGAGACAAATTAGACGCCAGTTATGCTGTAAGTACAATGCTGATATTACTGCCTTTTATATATGTCTAGACTGGCGTCTAGATTGACTTTCCTATTGTTTTGTACCTTGCCCGCCACCTAAAAGGTGGCGAGGCAAAAATAGCGAGGTGGGAGCGGAAATTGTAGCGAGCGGACAAATAGATTTTTTAGTACATTCGTTTTTTGGCGAGTTGGTGGTCAAATGTGTCTAATTACAGTGAAAAATGGAGCGGTAGCGAGGTTTGGCGGATAAGTACGCTCGCAATTTTAAAGATGCGAGTTTTAACACAATTGACGGCTTTGTACATATCAGTTTGCGAGTTTTGACGCGAGATTTGTTGCGGGTAGCTCGCTGACTGCTTAGTACATGGAGCCCCTAAGCTTTACATTCCTGCTTTTCAAATAAAGATTCCAAGAGAGAGAAGGAAAATTAACAGGGGTAAATGAGAAAGTTGCTTAAAATTGCATGCTCTATCTATCTGAATCATGAAAGACATAATTTGGGTTTAGTATGCCTATTAACTTCGGTGAAAGTACCAGCAGCAATAACTTGGTATATAGGAATATTATTTGCATTCTTACTGCCATTAATGCTTTGCATATGTGTACAAAAAGAACTGTGAGGGTTTTTCTGTCTTCCTTTCTGAGAATAGATATTTTCGTAAGAGCATTTACTTTCCCTGGAATAGGAATTAGGTGTTAAACTTTTATATATTGTCATCACAGTATATTAAATATTTCCCTTTTTTATTTTTTTGGCCCCCTTTTTAATGCTCTGAAGCTTATACTTCTGGCTTATGTGCATTTAAGAGGAGCCATAGAGCCTGTACTAATATATAAATGTTATTCTGGATGTGGCTCAAGCCTGGCACCAAACCATTGTTTCTGACTTAGTTACTGCTCCCTTAAAAATGTTATAGACCACCATTTTTTTCTCTTCTCCAGCACTGTGTATTCATAGATAATTTATTTTCTACTCGGCCTGGTGTGCATTTTCCCATTCCCCATACTATCATATGTCCTTTTCTCTTGTGCACTGTCAGATAGCTGTCTGGCAAGAGTACAAGAAATAGTATGAAACCCAGAGACGCCTCCTCAGTTAGGTGGCTGTTCAAACTGTAGTGATTATTAAACAGTCATGGCTTGGCTAACTATCCTTGCTTTGATTACAAGCGGTTTCACTTCTCTGTGTAGCATTGTTTTACTGTTAGACACAATGTTAATTTGTGTGTGTATATAATATATATATATATATATATATATATATATATATATATATATTCTCTTCTTCATACTCTGGGGATAATAGTTCTGAAATGCATTTTAATGAAAAACTGAGGTTTAAAGATATGGTGATTTATCTGTGCCTTTATTTTATTTACAGCAGAATTAATATTGTTTTAACCCCAGCTCCCCCCCACCATCTGTCAGATGTCTTAATATTGCTTTATTTTATATTGCATGTCTCTTGGTTAAGCAATATAAAATGCCTTAAAACAAGTTTTGTTATTTCTGAAATATTTCTTTATTGGTTAACATGCATATTAAAATCCACATCAAGTTTTTAATCAATAATATTTTGTAATCTGACTGAGTCCGATATGCATAGTATAGTAAACATAGCCAATTATGTCTGCAATAAGGTGATTTATTTCTTCTGTTAAGTGTGATCAGTCCACGGGTCATCATTACTTCTGGGATATTACTCCTCCCCAACAGGAAGTGCAAGAGGATTCACCCAGCAGAGCTGCATATAGCTCCTCCCCTCTACGTCACTCCCAGTCATTCTCTTGCACCCAACGACTAGATAGGATGTGTGAGAGGACTATGGTGATTTTATTTAGTTTTATTTCTTCAATCAAAAGTTTGTTATTTTTAATAGCACCGGAGTGTGTTATTCCTTCTCTGGTAGAGTTTGAAGAAGAATCTACCAGAGTTTCTTCTATGATTTTAGCCGGAGTAGTTAAGATCATATTGCTGTTTCTCGGCCATCTGAGGAGAGGTAAACTTCAGATCAGGGGACAGCGGGCAGATTAATCTGCAAAGAGGTATGTAGCAGCTTTTATTTTCTGACAATGGAATTGATGAGAAAATCCTGCCATACCAATATAATATCATGTATGTATATTTTACATTTGAGTATTCTGGGGAATGGTACTTCACTGGAATTACACTGTGTATATAAGACTTAGCCTATTTGCAAGCAACAGGCTTTTTAATAACTCTTAATTTGTTAAACGTTTTTGCTGGAATGTAAAATCGTTTTCATTTTCTGAGGTACTGGGTAAATAAAATGTTTGGGCACTATTTCTTCTGTTAAGTGTGATCAGTCCACGGGTCATCATTACTTCTGGGATATTACTCCTCCCCAACAGGAAGTGCAAGAGGATTCACCCAGCAGAGCTGCATATAGCTCCTCCCCTCTACGTCACTCCCAGTCATTCTCTTGCACCCAACGACTAGATAGGATGTGTGAGAGGACTATGGTGATTATACTTAGTTTTATATCTTCAATCAAAAGTTTGTTATTTTAAAATAGCACCGGAGTGTGTTATTACCTCTCTGGCAGAGTTTGAAGAAGAATCTACCAGAGTTTTGCTATGATTTTAGCCGGAGTAGTTAAGATCATATTGCTGTTCTCGGCCATCTGAGGAGTGAGGTAAACTTCAGATCAGGGGACAGCGGGCAGATGAATCTGCATAGAGGTATGTAGCAGTTTTTATTTTCTGACAATGGAATTGATGAGAAAATCCTGCCATACCGATATAATGTCATGTATGTATACTTTACACTTCAGTATTCTGGGGAATGGTACTTCACTAGAATTACACTGTAAGAAATACATAAAGCTGTTTAATAACTAGAGATTATGTTTAACGTTTTTGCTGGAATGTAAAATCGTTTTCATTTGCTGAGGTACTGTGTGAATAAATGTTTGGGCACTATTTTTCCACTTGGCAGTTGCTTAATCTGTTTTTCTGACAGTTTCTGTTCTCCCTCACTGCTGTGTTGTGAGGGGGAGGGGCCGTTTTTTGGCGCTTTTACTATGCATCAAATATTTCAGTCAGCAACTCATTGTATTCCCTGCATGATCCGGTTCATCTCTACAGAGCTCAGGGGTCTTCAAAACTTATTTTGAGGGAGGTAATTTCTCTCAGCAGAGCTGTGAGAATTATAGTTTGACTGAGATAAAAAACGTTTATTCTGTAATTTGTTTCCTGCTTTCAGAATTTGTTATCTTTGCTAATGGGATTAAACCTTTGCTAAAGTTGTGTTTGTTTACAAGGATTGAGGCTATAACTGTTTCAATTTATTAATTTTCAACTGTCATAGATCTTCTGTGCTTCTTAAAGGCACAGTACGTTTTAATATTATTCTAATTGAATTGTATTTCCAAGTTGCAAGTTTATTTGCTAGTGTGTTAAACATGTCTGATTCAGAGGATGATACCTGTGTCATTTGTTGCAATGCCAAAGTGGAGCCCAATAGAAATTTATGTACTAACTGTATTGATGCTACTTTAAATAAAAGTCAATCTGTACAAATTGAACAAATTTCACCAAACAACGAGGGGAGAGTTATGCCGACTAACTCGCCTCACGTGTCAGTACCTACATCTCCCGCTCAGAGGGAGGTGCGTGATATTGTAGCGCCGAGTACATCTGGGCGGCCATTACAAATCACATTACAGGATATGGCTACTGTTATGACTGAGGTTTTGGCTAAATTACCAGAACTAAGAGGTAAGCGTGATCACTCTGGGGTGAGAACAGAGTGCGCTGATAATATTAGGGCCATGTCAGACACTGCGTCACAGGTGGCAGAACATGAGGACGGAGAACTTCATTCTGTGGGTGACGGTTCTGATCCAAACAGACTGGATTCAGATATTTCAAATTTTAAATTTAAACTGGAAAACCTCTGTGTATTACTAGGGGAGGTGTTAGCGGCTCTGAATGATTGTAACACAGTTGCAATACCAGAGAAAATGTGTAGGTTGGATAAATATTTTGCGGTACCGACGAGTACTGAGGTTTTTCCTATACCTAAGAGACTTACTGAAATTGTTACTAAGGAGTGGGATAGACCCGGTGTGCCGTTCTCACCCCCTCCGATATTTAGAAAAATGTTTCCAATAGACGCCACCACAAGGGACTTATGGCAAACGGTCCCTAAGGTGGAGGGAGCAGTTTCTACCTTAGCTAAGCGTACCACTATCCCGGTGGAGGATAGCTGTGCTTTTTCAGATCCAATGGATAAAAAGTTAGAGGGTTACCTTAAGAAAATGTTTGTTCAACAAGGTTTTATATTGCAACCCCTTGCATGCATTGCGCCGATCACGGCTGCAGCGGCATTCTGGATTGAGTCTCTGGAAGAGAACATTGGTTCAGCTACTCTGGACGACATTACGGACAGGCTTAGAGTCCTTAAACTAGCTAATTCATTCATTTCGGAGGCCGTAGTACATCTTACTAAACTAACGGCGAAGAATTCAGGATTCGCCATTCAGGCACGCAGGGCGCTGTGGCTAAAATCCTGGTCAGCTGATGTTACTTCTAAGTCTAAATTGCTTAATATACCTTTCAAAGGGCAGACCTTATTCGGGCCCGGGTTGAAAGAGATTATCGCTGACATTACAGGAGGTAAAGGCCATGCCCTGCCTCAGGACAAAGCCAAAGCCAAGACTAGACAGTCTAATTTTCGTTCCTTTCGTAATTTCAAAGCAGGAGCAGCATCAACTTCCTCTGCACCAAAACAGGAAGGAGCTGTTGCTCGCTACAGACAAGGCTGGAAACCTAACCAGTCCTGGAACAAGGGCAAGCAGACTAGGAAACCTGCTGCTGCCCCTAAAACAGCATGAATTGAGGGCCCCCGATCCGGGATCGGATCTAGTGGGGGGCAGACTTTCTCTCTTCGCCCAGGCTTGGGCAAGAGATGTTCAGGATCCCTGGGCGCTAGAGATAATATCTCAGGGATACCTTCTGGACTTCAAATACTCTCCTCCAAGAGAGAGATTTCATCTGTCAAGATTGTCAACAATCCAGACAAAGAAAGAGGCGTTTCTACGCTGCGTACAAGAGCTCTTGTTAATGGGAGTAATCCATCCAGTTCCACGATCGGAACAGGGACAGGGGTTTTACTCAAATCTGTTTGTGGTTCCCAAAAAAGAGGGAACTTTCAGACCAATCCTGGACTTAAAGATCCTAAACAAATTCCTAAGAGTTCCATCGTTCAAGATGGAGACTATTCGGACAATTTTACCTATGATCCAAGAGGGTCAATACATGACCACTGTAGATTTAAAAGATGCTTACCTTCACATACCGATTCACAAAGATCATTATCGGTACCTAAGGTTTGCCTTCCTAGACAGGCATTACCAGTTTGTGGCTCTTCCATTCGGATTGGCTACAGCTCCAAGAATCTTCACAAAGGTTCTGGGTGCTCTTCTGGCGGTACTAAGACCGCGGGGAATCTCGGTAGCTCCATACCTAGACGACATTCTGATACAAGCTTCAAGCTTTCAAACTGCCAAGTCTCATACAGAGTTAGTGCTGGCATTTCTAAGGTCACATGGATGGAAGGTGAACGAAAAGAAAAGTTCACTCGTTCCACTCACAAGAGTTCCCTTCCTGGGGACTCTTATAGATTCTGTAGAAATGAAGATTTACCTGACAGAGGACAGGCTAACAAGACTTCAAAGTGCTTGCCGCACCCTTCATTCCATTCAACACCCGTCAGTGGCTCAATGCATGGAGGTAATCGGCTTAATGGTAGCGGCAATGGACATAGTACCCTTTGCACGCTTACACCTCAGACCACTGCAACTGTGCATGCTAAGTCAGTGGAATGGGGATTACTCAGACTTATCCCCTTCTCTGAATCTGGATCAAGAGACCAGAAATTCTCTTCTATGGTAGCTTTCTCGGCCACATCTGTCCAGGGGGATGCCATTCAGCAGACCAGACTGGACAATTGTAACAGACGCCAGCCTTCTAGGTTGGGGTGCCTTATGGAATTCTCTGAAGGCTCAGGGACAATGGAGTCAGGAGGAGAGTCTCCTGCCAATAAACATTCTGGAATTGAGAGCAGTTCTCAATGCCCTCCTGGCTTGGCCCCAGTTGACAACTCGGGGGTTCATCAGGTTTCAGTCGGACAACATCACGACTGTAGCTTACATCAACCATCAGGGAGGGACAAGAAGCTCCCTAGCTATGATGGAAGTATCAAAGATAATTTGCTGGGCAGAGTCTCACTCTTGCCACCTGTCAGCAATCCACATCCCGGGAGTGGAGAACTGGGAGGCGGATTTCTTAAGTCGTCAGACTTTTCATCCGGGGGAGTGGGAACTTCATCCGGAGGTCTTTGCCCAAATACTTCGACGTTGGGGCAAACCAGAGATAGATCTCATGGCGTCTCGACAGAACGCCAAGCTTCCTCGTTACGGGTCCAGATCCAGGGATCCAGGAGCAGTCCTGATAGATGCTCTGACAGCACCTTGGGACTTCAGGATGGCTTACGTGTTTCCACCCTTCCCGTTGCTTCCTCGATTGATTGCCAGAATCAAACAAGAGAGAGCATCAGTGATTCTAATAGCACCTGCATGGCCACGCAGGACTTGGTATGCAGACCTGGTGGACATGTCATCCTGTCCACCTTGGTCTCTACCTCTGAAACAGGACCTTCTGATACAGGGTCCCTTCAAACATCAAAATCTAACTTCTCTGAAGCTGACTGCTTGGAAATTGAACGCTTGATTTTATCAAGACGTGGATTTTCTGAGTCAGTTATTGATACCTTAATACAGGCTAGGAAACCTGTTACCAGAAAGATTTACCATAAGATATGGCGTAAATACCTATATTGGTGTGAATCCAAAGGTTACTCTTGGAGTAAGGTTAGGATTCCTAGGATATTGTCTTTTCTACAAGAAGGTTTAGAAAAGGGTTTATCTGCTAGTTCATTAAAGGGACAGATCTCAGCTCTGTCCATTCTGTTACACAAACGTCTGTCAGAAGTTCCTGACGTCCAGGCTTTTTGTCAGGCTTTGGCCAGAATTAAGCCTGTGTTTAAAACTGTTGCTCCACCATGGAGTTTAAACCTTGTTCTTAATGTTTTACAGGGCGTTCCGTTTGAACCCCTTCATTCCATTGATATAAAGTTGTTATCTTGGAAAGTTCTATTTTTAATGGCTATTTCCTCGGCTCGAAGAGTCTCTGAATTATCAGCCTTACATTGTGATTCTCCTTATTTGATTTTTCATTCGGATAAGGTAGTCCTGCGTACTAAACCTGGGTTCTTACCTAAGGTAGTTACTAACAGGAATATCAATCAAGAGATTGTTGTTCCTTCTTTATGCCCAAATCCTTCTTCAAAGAAGGAACGTCTACTGCACAACCTGGATGTAGTCCGTGCTCTAAAATTTTACTTACAGGCAACTAAGGAATTTCGACAAACGTCTTCTCTGTTTGTCATTTACTCTGGGCAGAGGAGAGGTCAAAAAGCTTCCGCTACCTCTTTCTTTTTGGCTTCGTAGCATAATTTGTTTAGCTTATGAGACTGCTGGACAGCAGCCTCCTGAAAGAATTACAGCTCATTCTACTAGAGCTGTGGCTTCCACTTGGGCCTTCAAGAATGAGGCCTCTGTTGAACAGATTTGCAAGGCTGCAACTTGGTCTTCGCTTCATACTTTTTCCAAATTTTACAAATTTGACACTTTTGCTTCATCGGAGGCTATTTTTGGGAGAAAGGTTCTTCAGGCAGTGGTTCCTTCTGTATAAAGAGCCTGCCTATCCCTCCCGTCATCCGTGTACTTTTGCTTTGGTATTGGTATCCCAGAAGTAATGATGACCCGTGGACTGATCACACTTAACAGAAGAAAACATAATTTATGCTTACCTGATAAATTCCTTTCTTCTGTAGTGTGATCAGTCCACGGCCCGCCCTGTTTTTAAGGCAGGTAAATATTTTTTAATTTATACTCCAGTCACCACTTCACCCTTGGCTTTTCCTTTCTCGTTGGTCCTTGGTCGAATGACTGGGAGTGACGTAGAGGGGAGGAGCTATATGCAGCTCTGCTGGGTGAATCCTCTTGCACTTCCTGTTGGGGAGGAGTAATATCCCAGAAGTAATGATGACCCGTGGACTGATCACACTACAGAAGAAAGGAATTTATCAGGTAAGCATAAATTATGTTTTTTCCACTTGGCAGTTGCTTGATCTAATTCTGACAGTTTACTGATCTCTCTCACTGTTGTGTGTGAGGGGGAGGGGCCTTTTTTTGGCGCTTTTGCTACGCATCAAAAATTTCAGTCAGAAGCTCATTGTTTTTTCCTGCATGTTCCGGTTCATCTTACAGAACTCAGGGGTCTTCAAAGCTTGTTTGAGGGAAGTAATCTTCACAACAGAGCTGTGAGATTGTAGTTGACTGTGATAAAAAAAAAACGTTTATTCTTTAACTTTTTTATGCCATCAGGGTTAGTTATTCTTTGCTAATGGGAACAAGCCTTTGCTAAAATTGTGTTTTGTTTTTACAAAGTTTGATGCTGTAACCTTTTTTCATTGTATTTTACTTGAATAATATTTCCAAGTTGCAAGTTTAGTTGCTAGTGTGTTAAACATGTCTGATTCAGAGGATGAGACCTGTACTATTTGTGCTAACGCCAAAGTGGAGCCCAATAGAAATTTATGTACTAACTGTATTGATGCTACTTTAAATAAAAGTCAATCTGTACAAATTGAACAAATTTCACCAAACAACGAGGGGAGAGTTATGCCGACTAACTCGCCTCACGTGACAGTACCTGCATCTCCCGCTCGGGAGGTGCGCGATATTGTGGCGCCCAGTACATCCGGGCGGCCATTACAAATAACATTACAAGATATGGCTACTGTTATGACTGAGGTTTTGGCTAAATTACCAGAGCTAAGAGGCAAGCGTGATCACTCTGGGGTGAGAACAGAGTGCGCTGATAATGCTAGGGCCATGTCAGATACTGCGTCACAACTTGCAGAACATGAGGACGGAGAGCTTCATTCTGCGGCTGACGCTTCTGATCCAAACAGATTGGATTCAGATATTTCAAATTTTAAATTTAAGCTGGAAAACCTCCGTGTATTACTAGGGGAGGTGTTAGCGGCTCTGAATGATTGTAACACAGTTGCAATACCAGAGAAAATGTGTAGGTTGGATAAATATTTTGCTGTACCAACAAGTACTGACGTTTTTCCTATACCTAAGAGACTAACTGAAATTATTACTAAGGAGTGGGATAGACCCGGTGTGCCGTTCTCACCCCCTCCGATATTTAGAAAGATGTTTCCAATAGACACCACCACACAGGACTTATGGCAAACGGTCCCTAAGGTGGAGGGAGCAGTTTCTACTTTAGCTAAGCGTACCACTATCCCGGTGGAGGATAGCTGTGCCTTTTCAGATCCAATGGATAAAAAGTTAGAGGGTTACCTTAAGAAAATGTTTGTTCAACAAGGTTTTATATTGCAACCCCTTGCATGCATTGCGCCGGTCACGGCTGCAGCGGCATTCTGGATTGAGTCTCTGGAAGACAACCTTAGTTCAGCTACTCTGGACGACATTACGGACAGGCTTAGAATCCTTAAGCTAGCTAATTCATTCATTTCGGAAGCCGTAGTACATTTAACTAAACTTACGGCTAAGAATTCCGGATTCGCCATTCAGGCGCGCAGAGCACTGTGGCTAAAATCCTGGTCAGCTGATGTAACTTCTAAGTCCAAATTACTTAATATACCTTTCAAAGGGCAGACCTTATTTGGGCCCGGTTTGAAAGAAATTATCGCTGACATTACAGGAGGTAAGGGCCACGCCCTGCCTCAAGACAGAGCCAAACCTAAGGCTAGACAGTCTAATTTTCGTTCCTTTCGGAATTTCAAAGCAGGAGCAGCATCAACTTCCACTGCTCCAAAACAAGAAGGATCTGTTGCTCGCTACAGACAAAGCTGGAGACCTAACCAGTCTTGGAACAAGGGCAAGCAGGCCAGGAAACCTGCTGCTGCCCCTAAAACAGCATGAATTGAGGGCCCCCGATCCGGGATCGGATCTAGTGTGGGGCAGACTTTCTCTCTTCGCCCAGGCTTGGGCAAGAGATGTCCAGGACCCCTGGGCGCTAGAGATAATATCTCAGGGATACCTTCTGGACTTCAAATACTCTCCTCCAAGAGAGAGATTTCATCTGTCAAGGTTGTCAACAAACCAAACAAAGAAAGAGGCGTTTCTACGCTGCGTACAAGAACTTTTGTTAATGGGAGTAATCCATCCAGTTCCACGGTCGGAACAGGGACAAGGGTTTTACTCAAATCTGTTTGTGGTTCCCAAAAAAGAGGGAACTTTCAGACCAATCCTGGATTTAAAGATCCTAAACAAATTCCTAAGAGTTCCATCGTTCAAAATGGAGACTATTCGGACAATTTTACCCATGATCCAAAAGGGTCAGTACATGACCACAGTGGATTTAAAGGATGCTTACCTTCACATACCGATTCACAAAGATCATTACCGGTATCTAAGGTTTGCCTTCCTAGACAGGCATTACCAGTTTGTAGCTCTTCCATTCGGATTGGCTACAGCTCCAAGAATCTTCACAAAGGTTCTGGGTGCTCTTCTGGCGGTACTAAGACCGCGGGGAATCTCGGTAGCTCCGTACCTAGACGACATTCTGATACAAGCTTCAAGCTTTCAAACTGCCAAGTCTCATACAGAGTTAGTACTGGCTTTTCTAAGGTCACATGGATGGAAGGTGAACGAAAAGAAAAGTTCACTCGTTCCACTCACAAGAGTTCCCTTCCTGGGGACTCTTATAGATTCTGTAGAAATGAAGATTTACCTGACAGAGGACAGGTTAACAAGACTTCAAAGTGCTTGCCGCACCCTTCATTCCATTCAACACCCGTCAGTGGCTCAATGCATGGAGGTAATCGGCTTAATGGTAGCGGCAATGGACATAGTTCCCTTTGCTCGCTTACACCTCAGACCACTGCAACTGTGCATGCTAAGTCAGTGGAATGGGGATTACTCAGATTTGTCCCCTCTGAATCTGGATCAAGAGACCAGAAATTCTCTTCTATGGTGGCTTTCTCGGCCACATCTGTCCAGGGGGATGCCATTCAGCAGACCAGACTGGACAATTGTAACAACAGACGCCAGCCTTCTAGGTTGGGGTGCCGTCTGGAATTCTCTGAAAGCTCAGGGACAATGGAGTCAGGAGGAGAGTCTCCTGCCAATAAACATTCTGGAATTGAGAGCAGTTCTCAATGCCCTCCTGGCTTGGCCCCAGTTGACAACTCGGGGGTTCATCAGGTTTGTCGGACAACATCACGACGGTAGCTTACATCAACCATCAGGGAGGGACAAGAAGCTCCCTAGCAATGATGGAAGTATCAAAGATAATTCGCTGGGCAGAGTCTCACTCTTGCCACCTGTCAGCAATCCACATTCCGGGAGTGGAGAACTGGGAGGCGGATTTCTTAAGTCGTCAGACTTTTCATCCGGGGGAGTGGGAGCTTCATCCGGAGGTCTTTGCCCAAATACTTCGACGTTGGGGCAAACCAGAGATAGATCTCATGGCGTCCCCGACAGAACGCCAAGCTTCCTCGTTACGGGTCCAGATCCAGGGATCCAGGAGCAGTCCTGATAGATGCCCTGACAGCACCTTGGGACTTCAGGATGGCTTATGTGTTTCCACCCTTCCCGATGCTTCCTCGATTGATTGCCAGAATCAAACAGGAGAGAGCATCAGTGATTCTAATAGCACCTGCATGGCCACGCAGGACTTGGTATGCAGACCTGGTGGACATGTCATCCTGTCCACCTTGGTCTCTACCTCTGAAACAGGATCTCCTGATACAGGGTCCTTTCAAACATCAAAATCTAACTTCTCTGAAGCTGACTGCTTGGAAATTGAACGCTTGATTTTATCAAGACGTGGGTTTTCTGAGTCAGTTATTGATACCTTAATACAGGCTAGGAAGCCTGTTACCAGAAGGATTTACCATAAGATATGGCGTAAATACCTATATTGGTGTGAATCCAAAGGTTACTCTTGGAGTAAGGTTAGGATTCCTAGGATATTGTCTTTTCTACAAGAAGGTTTAGAAAAGGGTTTATCTGCTAGCTCATTAAAGGGACAGATCTCAGCTCTGTCCATTCTGTTACACAAACGTCTGTCAGAAGTTCCAGACGTTCAGGCTTTTTGTCAGGCTTTGGCCAGGATTAAGCCTGTGTTTAAAACTGTTGCTCCGCCATGGAGCTTAAACCTTGTTCTTAACGTTTTACAGGGCGTTCCGTTTGAACCCCTTCATTCCATTGATATAAAGTTGTTATCTTGGAAAGTTCTATTTTTAATGGCTATTTCCTCGGCTCGAAGAGTCTCTGAGTTATCAGCCTTACATTGTGATTCTCCTTATTTGATTTTTCATTCGGATAAGGTAGTTCTGCGTACTAAACCTGGGTTCTTACCTAAGGTAGTCACTAACAGGAATATCAATCAAGAGATTGTTGTTCCTTCTTTGTGTCCAAATCCTTCTTCGAAGAAGGAACGTCTACTGCACAATCTGGACGTAGTTCGTGCCCTAAAATTTTACTTACAGGCAACTAAGGAATTTCGACAAACGTCTTCTCTGTTTGTAGTTTACTCTGGTCAGAGGAGAGGTCAAAAGGCTTCTGCTACCTCTCTTTCCTTTTGGCTTCGTAGCATAATACGTTTAGCTTATGAGACTGCTGGACAGCAGCCTCCTGAAAGAATTACAGCTCATTCTACTAGAGCTGTGGCTTCCACTTGGGCCTTCAAGAATGAGGCCTCTGTTGAACAGATTTGCAAGGCTGCAACTTGGTCTTCGCTTCATACTTTTTCCAAATTTTACAAATTTGACACTTTTGCTTCCTCGGAGGCTATTTTTGGGAGAAAGGTTCTTCAGGCAGTGGTTCCTTCTGTATAAAGAGCCTGCCTATCCCTCCCGTCATCCGTGTACTTTTGCTTTGGTATTGGTATCCCAGAAGTAATGATGACCCGTGGACTGATCACACTACAGAAGAAAGGAATTTATCAGGTAAGCATAAATTATGTTTTTGTGTCTGTTTGATAAAGGTAAAAGCAAAAAACTCACTACATAGACATAGAATATGTATACTACTTGTAGCAAGTAGTTTGTTTCTTTTTCTTCACCTGGAATTTTTTCTCCTTGTTATAATAGATGCAAATAAGCAGCATATCTTTTACTCCCTCATCTTAAAGGGACATGACTCAATTTTTAAAATGCATTTATTAGCAAAAATGTGTAGTTGCTAGTAACATTTTCAGTGAGAGTATTTACTGTGCACATAACATATTTACATATGACCTTTTCACCTGCATTTAGACAGGGCACCTACTACTAGAGTATATTTGAGAAATCTGTTTGCATCATTACTGATGAAGTGCCACTGCCAGCTCTCAAAGCAGGCACAGTATTTTACACAGGGTACACACTAAAAGCAATCACAAAAACGGTCAACTTTTATAAGAAAAATTTTGAATTTTATGTTCTAACACATTGCTTTTTTCTTAAAGGGACAAAAAACAGGTTGGGATCTGTGCCTTGAAGGGCTAATTAAAAATGATAAATTTGCATACATTTTTTATTTTTTTTTAAATTGCTGGCAAGTATTTTAAAATTTTCAAAAATGAGATAAGCTATTGTTGTCTAACTTAACTTATTTTGGCCTGTTTTTTTAGTAGCTCTGTGTGTTTAATATTGGCTCTTTGTAATTAAATTATTTGCTTTGTTTTAGTGGCTCTGTGTGTTTAAAATCTTGGCCTCTTTTCTCTTGTAAGGTGTATCCAGTCCACGGATCATCCATTACTTGTGGGATATTCTCCTTCCCAACAGGAAGTTGCAAGAGGATCACCCACAGCAGAGCTGCTATATAGCTCCTCCCCTAACTGCCATATCCTGTCATTCTCTTGCAACTCTCAACAAGCATGGAGGTAGTAGGAGAGAACGTAGTTGTTTGTTTTTTTTCTTCAATCAAAAGTTTGTTTTTAAATGGTACCGGAGTTGTACTATTTTGTCGCAGGCATCTGCCTGTGATTTCTATGATCTTAGCAGGTTGTAACTAAGATCCATTGCTGTTCTCACACATGACTGCAGAGAGAGGTAACTTCAGCGGGGGAATGGCGTGCAGGTTATCCTGCTATGAGGTATGTGCATTAAATTTTTTTCTAGAAGATGTGAATGCTAGAAAATGCTGCTAATACCAGATTTATATAAGGTAAGCCTGAATACAGTGATTTAATAGCGACTGGTATCATGCTTACTTTCTGAGGTAATACTCTTATAGATTTTGCAATATAAAACGTTTGCTGACATGTTTAAACGTTTTTATATATACTTTGGTGCTAAAACTTTATTGGGGCCTAGTTTTTTTCCACATGGCTGGCTTAAATTTGCCTAGAAACAGTTTCCTGAGGCTTTCCACTGTGTTACTATGAGTGGGAGGGGCCTATTTTAGCGCTTTTTTGCGCAGTAACTTTTACAGACATCCAGCTTCCTCCAGGAGTCCCCTGAATGCTATAGGACCTCTCTCAAGGGCTCTTAGACTTTCCAAAATCGTTTGTTGGGGAAGGTAGGCCCACAGCAAGGCTGTGGCAGTTTGGTGTGACTGTTAAAAAAAACGTCTATCGTTTTTTTGATCCGTTTTTTTAACTAAGGGGTTAATCATCCATTTGCAAGTGGGTGCAATGCTCTGTTAGCTTATTATACACACTGTAAAAATTTCGTTTGATTTACTGCTTTTTTTCACTGTTTTTCAAATTCTGACAAAATTTGTTTCTCTTAAAGGTACAGTACCGTTTCTATTTTTTGCTTGTTAACTTGATTTAAAGTCTTTTCCAAGCTTGCTGGTCTCATTGCTAGTCTGTTTAAACATGTCTGACATAGAGGAAACTCCTTGTTCATTATGTTTAGAAGCTATGGTGGAACCCCCTCTTAGAATGTGTACCAAATGTACTGATTTCACTTTTAATAAAGATCATATTCTGTCTTTAAAAAATTTATCACCAGAGGAATCTGACAAGGGGGAAGTTATGCCGACTAACTCTCCCCACATGTCAGACCCTTTGACTCCCGCTCAAGGGACTCACGCTCTAATGGCGCCAAGTACATCTAGTGCGCCCATATCGTTTACTTTACAAGACATGGCGGCGGTCATGGATAATACCCTGTCAGCGGTATTATCCAGACTACCTGTGTTTAGAGGAAAGCGAGACAGCTCTGGAGTTAGAAGAAATACAGAGCATACTGCCGCTTTAAGAGCTTTTTCTGATACTCCCTCACAATATACAGAAGCTGAGGAAGGAGAGCTTTTTTCTGTGGGTGATGTTTCTGACTCAGGGAAAAAGAATCAACCTGATTATGATATGTCTACATTTAAATTTTAAGCTTGAACACCTCCGCGTGTTGCTCAGGGAGGTTTTAGCTGCTCTGAATGACTGTGATACAATTGCAGTGCCAGAAAAATTGCGTAGATTGGACAAATACTATGCAGTGCTGGTGTACACTGTTTTTCCAATACCTAAAAGGTTTACAGAAATTATTACTAAGGAATGGGATAGACCAGGTGTGCCATTCTCTCCCCCTCCTATTTTTAAGAAAATGTTTCCAATAGATGCCACCACACGGGACTTATGGCAGACAGTCCCTAAGGTGGAGGGAGCAGTTTCTACCCTAGCTAAGCGTACTACTATCCCTGTCGTGGACAGTTGTGCTTTCTCAGATCCAATGGATAAAAAGTTAGAGGGTTACCTTAAGAAAATGTTTATTCAACAAGGTTTTATTCTACAGCCCCTTACATGCATTGCCGCAGTCACTGCTGCTGCGGCTTTCTAGTTTGAGTCTCTGGAAGAGGCTTTACAGGTAGAGACCCCATTGGATGACATACTTGACAAGCTTAGAGTACTTAAGCTAGCCAATTCTTTTGTTTCTGATGCCACTGTTCATTTGACTAAACTAACAGCTAAGAATTCTGGTTTTGCTATTTAAGCGCGCAGGGCGCTATGGCTTAAATCATGGTCAGCTGACGTTACTTCAAAGTCTAAGCTGCTTAACATTCCCTTCAAGGGGCAAACCCTATTCGGGCCTGGTTTGAAGGAGATTATTGCTGATATCACTGGAGGAAAAGGTCATGCCCTTCCTCAGGATAGGTCCAAATCAAGGGCCAAACAGACTAATTTTCGTGCCTTTCGAAACTTCAAGGCGAGTACGGCATCAACTTCCTCTAATGCAAAACAAGAGGGAACTTTTGCCCAGTCCAAGTCGGTCTGGAGACCTAACCAGACCTGGAACAAAGGTAAGCAGGCCAAAAAGCCTGCTGCTGCCCCTAAGACAGCATGAAGTATCAGCCCCCTATCCGGTAACGGATCTAGTAGGGGGCAGACTTTCGCTCTTCGCCCAGGCTTGGGCAAGAGATGTCCAGGATCCCTGGGTGTTGGAAATTGTATCCCAGGGATATCTTCTGGACTTCAAAGCTTCTCCTCCAAAAGGGAGATTTCACCTTTCACAATTATCTGCAAACCAGATAAAGAGAGAGGCATTCTTACACTGTGTTCAAGACCTCCTAGTTATGGGAGTGTTCATCCTGTTCCACAGGAGGAACAAGGACAGGGATTTTACTCAAATCTGTTTGTGGTTCCCAAAAAAGAGGGAACCTTCAGACCAATTTTGGATCTAAAAGATCTTAAACAAATTCCTCAGAGTTCCATCATTCAAGATGGAGACTATTCGTACCATCCTACCTATGATCCAGGAGGGTCAATACATGACTACAGTGGATTTAAAGGATGCTTATCTTCACATTCCGATACACAAAGATCATCATCGGTTTCTCAGGTTTGCCTTCCTGAACAGGCATTACCAGTTTGTAGCTCTTCCCTTTGGGTTTGCTACAGCCCCAAGAATCTTTACAAAGGTTCTGGGGTCACTTCTGGCAGTCCTAAGACCGCGGGGCATAGCAGTGGCCCCTTATTTAGACTACATTCTGATACAGGCGTCAAATTTCCAAATTGCCAAGTCTCATACGGACATAGTTCTGACATTTCTGAGGTCGCATGGGTGGAAGGTGAACAAAGAAAAGAGTTCTATATCCCCTCTCACAAGAGTCTCCTTTCTGGGAACTCTGATAGATTCTGTAGAAATGAGTATTTACCTGACAGAGTCCAGGATATCAAAACTTCTAAATTCCTGCCGTATTCTTTATTCCACTTCTCGCCCTTCGGTGGCTCAGTGTATGGAAGTAATCGGCTTAATGGTAGCGGCAATGGACATAGTGCCGTTTGCACGTCTACATCTCAGACCGCTGCAACTATGCATGCTCAGTCAGTGGAATGGGTATTACACAGATTTGTCCCCTCTACTAAATCTGGATCAAGAGACCAGGGATTCTCTTCTCTGGTGGCTATCTTGGGTCCATCTGTCCAAGGGAATGACCTTTCGCAGGCCAGATTGGACAATTGTAACGACAGATGCCAGCCTTCTAGGCTGGGGGGCAGTCTGGAACTCTCTGAAGGCTCAGGGATCGTGGACTCAGGAGGAGACACTCCTTCCAATAAACATTCTGGAACTAAGAGCGATATTCATTGCTCTTCAGGCTTGGCCTCAGCTAGCGACAATGAGGTTCATCAGATTTCAGTCGGACAACATCACGACTGGGGCTTACATCAACCATCAAGGGGGAACAAGGAGTTCCCTAGCGATGTTAGAAGTCTCAAAGATAATTCGCTGGGCAGAGATTCACTCTTGCCACCTATCAGCTACCCATATCCCAGGTGTAGAGAACTGGGAGGCGGATTTTCTAAGTCGACAGACTTTTCATCCGGGGGAGTGGGAACTCCATCCGGAGGTGTTTGCACAATTGATTCATTGTTGGGGCAAACCAGAACTGGATCTCATGGCGTCTCGCCAGAACGCCAAGCTTCCTTGTTACGGATCCAGGTCCAGGGACCCCAAGGCAACGCTGATAGATGCTCTAGTAGCGCCTTGGTCCTTCAACCTGGCTTATGTGTTTCCACCGTTTCCTCTGCTCCCTCGTCTGATTGCCAAAATCAAGCAGGAGAGAGCATCGGTGATCTTGATAGCGCCTGCGTGGCCACACAGGACTTGGTATGCAGATCTGGTGGACATGTCATCCTTTCCACCATGGACTCGCCGCTGAGACAGGACCTTCTACTTCAAGGTCCTTTCAACCATCCAAATCTAATTTCTCTGAGGCTGGAGATTGAACGCTTGATTTTATCAAAGCGTGGTTTCTCTCAGTCAGTCATTGATACCTTAATTCAGGCACGAAAGCCTGTCACCAGGAAAATCTATCATAAGATATGGCGTAAATATCTTTATTGGTGTGAATCCAAGGGCTACTCAGGGAGTAAGGTCAGGATTCCCAGGATATTATCTTTTCTCCAAGAAGGATTGGAGAAAGGATTGTCAGCTAGTTCCTTAAAGGGACAGATTTCTGCGCTATCTATTCTTTTGCACAAGTGTCTGGCGGATGTTCCAGACGTTCAGGCATTTTGTCAGGCTTTAGTTAGAATCAAGCCTGTGTTTAAACCTGTTGCTCCACCTTGGAGCTTAAATTTGGTTCTTAAAGTTCTTCAGGGGGTTCCGTTTGAATCTCTTCATTCCATAGATATCAAGCTTTTATCTTGGAAAGTTATTTTTTTGGTAGCTATTTCCTCGGCTCGTAGAGTTTCCGAGTTATCTGCCTTACAATGTGATTCTCCTTATCTGATCTTCCATGCAGATAAGGTAGTTCTGCGTACCAAACCTGGGTTTTTACCTAAGGTGGTATCTAATAAGAATATAAATCAGGAGATTGTTGTTCCATCATTGTGTCCTAATCCTTCTTCAAAGAAGTAACGTCTATTACACAATCTTGACGTGGTTCATGCTTTAAAGTATTATTTACAAGCTACTAAAGATTTTCGTCAAACATCTGCTTTGTTTGTTGTCTACTCTGGACAGAGGAGAGGCCAAAAGGCTTCGGCAACCTCTCTTTCCTTTTGGCTAAGAAGTATAATCCGCTTAGCTTATGAGACTGCTGGCCGGCAGCCTCCTGAAAGGGTTACAGCTCATTCTACTAGAGCTGTGGCTTCCACATGGGCCTTTAAAAATGAGGCTTCTGTTGAACAAAAGGCGGCGACTTGGTCTTCGCTTCATACTTTTTCAAAATTCTACAAATTTGATACTTTTGCTTCTTCGGGGGCTATTTTTGGGAGAAAGGTTCTACAGGCAGTGGTCCCTTCAGTTTAAGTACCTGCCTTGTCCCTCCCTTCTTCCGTGTACTTTAGCTTTGGTATCCCACAAGTAATGGATGATCCGTGGACAGGATACACCTTACAAGAGAAAACATAATTTATGCTTACCTGATAAATTTATTTCTCTTGTGGTGTATCCAGTCCACGGCCCGCCCTGTCATATTAAGGCAGGTATTTTTTAATATTACCACTGCACCCTATGGTTTCTCCTTTCTCTGCTTGTCTTCGGTCGAATGACTGGATATGGCAGTTAGGGGAGGAGCTATATAGCAGCTCTGCTGTGGGTGGTCCTCTTGCAACTTCCTGTTGGGAAGGAGAATATCCCACAAGTAATGGATGATCCGTGGACTGGATACACCACAAGAGAAATAAATTTATCAGGTAAGCATAAATTATGTTTTTAGTGTCTCTGTGTGTTTAAAATCTTGGCCTCTTTTTAGTGGCTCTGTGCGTTTAAAATCTTGGCCTCTTTTTAGTGGCTCTGTGCGTTAAAAATCTTGGCTTTCTTTTAGTGCCTCTGTGGGTATAAAATCATGCCCTGTTTTCATAGTGGCTAACTATAAAGTATTGGCCTGTTTTTTTTTTCTTGTGGCTCTGTGTGTATAATATCTCGGTGTTTTTTTGTTTTTGTTTTATTGGCTCAGCCTAAATAAAATCTTTGCCTGTTTTCTTTAGTAATTATCTTAATAATGTATCACATTTGTTCAACTATTTCCCTTTGATGTATAATCCAGATCAAGAATGAAGCGTGCAGCAAAAACTGGGAGACCATAATCTGCCAAACAAATGAGGCTTACTGATTTCTTTATGGCGAATGCCTTTACGAAGGGGCAAGCTGAAAGTGAAACCCTGCAAATAAGCCAAGTGTATGAACCAGGAATTGTGGTTGACGCATTGCCCTCTGCAAACCAGATGGAGGAGCCAGCATATGTGTTTGATGCCCTGCCCTCTGCAAACCAGATGGAAGAGGCAGAAATTGTGGTTAACACCTTACCTTCTGCAAAACAAGTGGAAGAGCCATGACTTGTGTTTACAGAAGCATCCTCTTCAACAAGCCAGAAAGTAGTAGGAAAAAGAAAATTCAAGGAAGAGTGGTGCAAGGAACTACCATGGCTTCAATATGATAAATTATCTGGTACTGCAATCTGCCAAATATGCACATGTTTTCCTACCATTTCAGATCAGAACTGCAAAGTTGTGAAAGGCTTTACAGGACCCTTCAAGTCCCAGCAACACTTGAGCTGTGCTAGAGCTAAAAATGCACAGTTAGTTCCACAGAGTACCCCATTGGCTGTCTGCATAAAACGAATGGATGACAGTATGTTCGAACACTTGAAAAATCTTTTCTCTGTTGCCTTTTATATAGCAAAAAACAGGCCTTTTACCGATTTTGAAGGACTCTTGGAGTTAACTGGCAAATTGGGTCTACAATTGAGAGATGAATACAAAACTGACAAAAAAATGCAGAGAGTTTATTTCAAGCATTGCAGCCGTAATTAGAAAATAACTTATCTGTGAGCTCAAAGAGGCGAAATATGTTAGTTTGATGCTTGATAGCTCAACTGACAAAGCTGGTGTAGAAGAACTTATCTTGTATATAAGGTATTTAAAAGATAATGGTGTAAAGGAAGTTTTTCTTGCAGCAGTACCTCTGGAAAACGCAACAGATGGCTATTTTAACACCCTTACACGGCTGCTGGAATTATATGGACTTTCTGATTGGCTTACATCCAACAAGCTCATTGGGGTTGGCACAGATGGTGCAGCAAGTATGATTGGCTCAGAAAATGGCTTAGTCCAGAGGCTAAGACAGAGAGCTGAACAAAATAATTGGTGTCCACTGTGTTGCCCATAGACTTAATCTAAGTGTACTAAGTTCACTGAGAAACCACGAACACATTGAAGACCTTGACTCTGTTCTCAAAAACTTGTACACACACATTTTATCAGTATTCTCCAAAGAGAATGCAACAAATAGCTGCAGGTCTTCATCTAAAATTGCTAAAATTCAAATATTTGCATTCTGTAAGATGGGTTGCAAGCAAAGTAAGTGCACTATCAGCACTTGTAGTAGACTGGAAATGTGTAACTTTGCATCTGGAAAGTATTGCAGCAGATAAAGACAATGCCGCTCCAGTTGCCAGTGGTTTGCGAAGAAAATTGACCGATTATAAAGTTGTCCACCTGCTTCATTTTCTCTTGGATTACCTTGGGATAATTAAAAGCCTCTCTCTGATTTTTCAAAAGGAGGAACTGTTTCTCAGTTCTGTTGAGTTACATGTCAAGAACACCATATCTTCGCTTCAATCCCTTAACAACACTCCAGGACAACATGAAGACAGATTTATTTCCAACACTTCAATAAAAGGACTATATCAGGATATGCAATTACATGGAATGGGTAGCACTTCAGCTTCCTTTGTTTGTTCAGAAAAGGAAAAACTAATTCTAGATGCTGTTAAATATCTTGAACGGTTCTTGAGACAAAAACAAGTGGAACAGTGCACTTCAATTTTTGATACATTTGCCTGGCCTACTGGAAGTGCTCTTCAGGAGTTTGGAGTCCCTGAAATCGATATATTGGCTAGCCACTTTAGGAGTCAAATATCCCCCACCATTGATGATTCTCTACCATTAGTCCTTAACGAGTGGTATGAATTTAAAGTCCTGGGAAAAGGAAAAAGGTTGGCCGAGCTTCTTCAGCTCGCCCTATGTAACTCTGTACGCTTTCCTTTCTTGACACAGCTTCTGGTTATTGTATCGGTGCTCCCAGTCTCCACTGTTTGTTGTGAACGAGGGTTCAACACCATGAATGTTGTAAAAAATAAATATAGATCATCGATACAAGAGGAGAGCTTAAGTGATTTGTTAATGATCACTATGAATGGTCCACCTGTTAAAGAATTTGATACATCAAAATCAGTGGACCATTGGTACTTTAGCTCTAAGACTGTTAGTCATGTACACGGTCACAAAAAGGCCAGTGACAAATAAAAATGCACTACTTTTTATTTGTTAAAGGTTTATTTGCACTGTTAAGTGTGGTCTTGTTTTAAAACTGTTTTATTGTGATTTATTAAACAATAAATGTTTAAGAAACAAACCATTACTCTAGCTTCTATATATATATATATATATATGTGTGTGTATATATATATATATATATATATATATATATATATATATATATATATATATATATATATATATATATATATATATATATATATATATATATATATATATATATATATATATATATATATATATATATATATATATACACACATCCCACCTGGCTCCTAGATTTTGAACATATTTGTCAAGCACTGCAGTAAGAATATTTAGGAGCCAGACGGTTGGATTTGTATATAGATATATGGAGAATAACCCAAAAAGTTAAGAGCCAGGGGTAAAATTCTAGGAGCCAGTGGCTCCCAGGCTCCTGGGTTTGTCGAGCCCTGCATTAGTATATATAAAATGTTTGTTATTCCAAAATAAATACAATTTCTCTGTGTTCCAGGAAGAAAAATTATATATTACCCCATCTATAATTAATATTGTAAGTGATTAATGCAATGTTATAGTATTGTTAAATAATCATTATATAGGAAGATATTTGGATTAGCAGTAAATGGATGGTGAGACTGTGTATATACTGGTTATCTACTGCCCCCTAGGGGATTGGAATGGCATGACAGCCAAATTAATTTTCTATTAGGACACACATACAGAGCCAATGAGGGAGCGTTCCCCAAAATGAACCAATGAGAAGGGACAAGCTACCGTGGGCGTAACCGAAAAAGATTACCAATGATTATATACAGGAAAGCTAAATGCAAGAGAAGACACTTTCTTTTGTGATTTGCTTAGATTGGTGATTGATAACTGGCGGCCATACTTGGGAACACAATCACTTAAGCAAGGAGCTGAAACTAATTTTGATCTATGCAAAATAACTTTTCTTCAAATGAGGTGATCTGAAAATATTTGGAAAGGATTGAACTACAAATTGGCTCAAACTGGTGATGTATGATTGTTCTAATTTTGATATTTAAATCAAAGTATTTGGTAAAGTATAAAAAGGTTGTTAAACATAGGTAAATATATAAAATAAAATATATGCATAGTCGCTGCAGTTAAATTACAACAGATTTAAAGAGCATATTTATATTTTAGAATTATATTCATAGTCCTGAATAGTTTTAAGCTTGCCTTTTGTATGCTAAATATTTAAAACAAACATCCATTATTGCTGTAGGTATCAGACTTAAAGGAATAAATTGTATTTTAACTGTGTATTTCATAGCCTGTGTATTTTAAACTAATCCTTAGTGCTAAGTAATTTATCTTTGCAAATATAGTTATATATCTTAGAACTGGTCTTAATTGTAAGTAACTAATAATTTATTTCAACTTAGAGAAATTAGCACAGACAATTGGTTGTTGGCACAAATAATATATACAAATTCTGATGTTTTAAATTGGAATTATATAGGATAAATTGTGGCTAAATAGCTGATTGTATTGCTTGAATGTTAGTAGCTAATATCTTGGAATCTCATTGTGTAAATTGAATGAAATTCAATTGTGAATAAGGTTAGTTATAAAGTTACAATTTGGGTTGCTTTGTAAAGAGTATAGCATATTATACAACTACAAATATTCCTACAAATATATTTCTATGTGTTTATAAATATTAACTAATAAAAAGAATTCAGGAATTTTATATTTTATGGTTTTTGGTATATGCATTTTATTGGGGTTTAGTTTAAAGAATAATTATTAAATATATTGTGTTATAACCCGGCCATATACTGACTATAAACAGCAGGTGGGTTGACAGTAGGGCTGGGCGATATGGGCAAAAAAAACCCTGCGATTTAGATTTAATCTCAATTTTCTTATAAATGACTAACACCTTCATTTTGCATTCTAAAGTTTATTTAACACTACAGAATTTTAATGTACATGTTTCTCAATGTTCATTACACTTTTGGAGCATAAAAATACAAACCACAAAATAGTTAAAATAAAATTTGCTGCTTTTGATGTGATTAAATAGTAGCCACTAGTCAGTTATTAGGTCTTATGACACACAACATTGTCATGTTTTCTTGGACAGTCATTCTAACAGTGGACAGTGGTATGATTAACAAATGAAGCCACATACACACACAATTATTTATATATATATATATATATATATATATATATATATATGTAAGTGAGTTGAATCCAGCACCATAGGTTTTAGTAAAGTTTCTTTCCCACCTGTGTGCACGTTACCAAGGAGTATCAGCCAAACTCCAGTGTATACAGTCCATGTAAAAAACAAGGTAACAGCACCACAGCACACAATCTTCTTTTAAAGGTGAAAAATCTTTATTTGAGGTTTAGCAACCAGTAAAAAGCGACGTTTCGGACCTACATAGTCCTTAATCATGCATAAGTTAAAATCAAACAAACAGACTTTAAAAAGGGTATCTGGACCAATCATGCTTCAATTCTCAGTGTTAATTGGTTTAACCCATACCTATCCAGGTTTGTAAATTTCAACAACACAGTGACCTCTAGTGGTACCAGAATATATTCCATCATTTAAAACCATTATAAAAACAAATACAAATCATAATCTCTATTCAGACCATATGGATGTAATGTGTTCAGACGTTTAATCCACCATACTTCTTTCTGTTTTAGTTTTAGTTCCCTATTACCCCCTCTTCTATGATGGGGGATATGGTCAATCACTTGAAAGCGAAGCTGGCTTACTGTATGGCCCATATTTGTAAAATGTGCCGATACTGGAAGTGACATATCTTTTGATTTAATGGATGCTTTATGTTGACTAAACCTATCCCTGGCGGCTTGGGTGGTCTCGCCAATGTAACAAAGGCCACATGGGCATTTAAGTAGGTAGATTGCATAGTTAGTTTGGCATGTATATAACCCATTGATTGTATATTGCTTTCTTTTGTCATTTTGTGCTAAGAATTTCCCTTTAATAACTGAATTACATTGAGCACAGTGTAAGCAGGGGTAACAGCCTTTATTAGGGGTAGTTAAGTAATTTACATCAGACATTTTAGTTGTACCTATGTCAGCTTTTACTATGTGATCCCTAAGATTTTTTACCCTTCTATATGATGGCATAGGAGGGAGTTTAAATGATTCTATCTCTGGATTATATTTTGACAAAAGGTGCCAGTGTTTTCTCCAACATAGGTGTGTCCGGTCCACGGCGTCATCCTTACTTGTGGGATATTCTCTTCCCCAACAGGAAATGGCAAAGAGCCCAGCAAAGCTGGTCACATGATCCCTCCTAGGCTCCGCCTACCCCAGTCATTCTCTTTGCCGTTGTACAGGCAACATCTCCACGGAGATGGCTTAGAGTTTTTTAGTGTTTAACTGTAGTTTTTATTATTCAATCAAGAGTTTGTTATTTTAAAATAGTGCTGGTATGTACTATTTACTCTGAAACAGAAAAGAGATGAAGATTTCTGTTTGTAAGAGGAAAATGATTTTAGCAACCGTTACTAAAATCGATGGCTGTTCCACACAGGACTGTTGAGAGGAATTAACTTCAGTTGAGGGAACAGTGAGCAGACTTTTGCTGCTTGAGGTATGACACATTCTAACAAGACGATGTAATGCTGGAAGCTGTCATTTTCCCTATGGGATCCGGTAAGCCATTTTTATTACAGAGTAAATAAGGGCTTCACAAGGGCTTGTTAAGACTGTAGACATTTTCTGGGCTAAATCGATTCATATATAAACATATTTAGCCTTGAGGAATCATTTAATCTGGGTATTTTTGTAAAATAATATCGGCAGGCACTGTTTTAGACACCTTATTCTCTAGGGGCTTTCCCTAATCATAGGCAGAGCCTCATTTTCGCGCCGGTATTGCGCACTTGTTTTTGAGAAGCATGACATGCAGTCGCATGTGTGAGGAGCTCTGATACATAAAAAAGACTTTCTGAAGGCGTCATTTGGTATCGTATTCCCCTTTGGGCTTGGTTGGGTCTCAGCAAAGCAGATACCAGGGACTGTAAAGGGGTTAAAGATAAAAACGGCTCCGGTTCCGTTATTTTAAGGGTTAAAGCTTCCAAATTTGGTGTGCAATACTTTTAAGGCTTTAAGACACTGTGGTGAAATTTTGGTGAATTTTGAACAATTCCTTCATACTTTTTCGCAATTGCAGTAATAAAGTGTGTTCAGTTTAAAATTTAAAGTGACAGTAACGGTTTTATTTTAAAACGTTTTTTGTACTTTGTTATCAAGTTTATGCCTGTTTAACATGTCTGAACTACCAGATAGACTGTGTTCTGAATGTGGGGAAGCCAAGGTTCCTTCTCATTTAAATAGATGTGATTTATGTGACACTGAAAATGATGCCCAAGATGATTCCTCAAGTGAGGGGAGTAAGCATGGTACTGCATCATTCCCTCCTTCGTCTACACCAGTCTTGCCCACTCAGGAGGCCCCTAGTACATCTAGCGCGCCAATACTCCTTACTATGCAACAATTAACGGCTGTAATGGATAATTCTATCAAAAACATTTTAGCCAAAATGCCCACTTATCAGCGTAAGCGCGACTGCTCTGTTTTAGATACTGAAGAGCATGAGGACGCTGATGATAATGGTTCTGATATGCCCCTACACCAGTCTGAGGGGGCCAGGGAGGTTTTGTCTGAGGGAGAAATTTCAGATTCAGGGAAAATTTCTCAACAAGCTGAACCCGATGTGATTACATTTAAATTTAAGTTGGAACATCTCCGCGCTCTGCTTAGGGAGGTGTTATCCACTCTGGATGATTGTGAGAATTTGATCATCCCAGAGAAACTATGTAAAATGGACAAGTTCCTAGAGGTCCCGGGGCCCCCAGAAGCTTTTCCTATACCCAAGCGGGTGGCGGACATTGTAAATAAAGAATGGGAAAGGCCCGGTATACCTTTCGTCCCTCCCCCCATATTTAAAAAATTGTTTCCCATGGTCGACCCCAGAAAGGACTTATGGCAGACAGTCCCCAAGGTCGAGGGGGCGGTTTCTACTTTAAACAAACGCACCACTATACCCATAGAAGATAGTTGTGCTTTCAAAGATCCTATGGATAAAAAATTAGAAGGTTTGCTTAAAAAGATGTTTGTTCAGCAAGGTTACCTTCTACAACCAATTTCATGCATTGTCCCTGTCACTACAGCCGCGTGTTTCTGGTTCGATGAGCTAGAAAAGGCGATCGATAGTGATTCTCCTCCTTATGAGGAGATTATGGACAGAATCCGTGCTCTCAAATTGGCTAATTCTTTCACCCTAGACGCCACTTTGGAATTGGCTAGGTTAGCGGCGAAAAATTCTGGGTTTGCTATTGTGGCGCGCAGAGCGCTTTGGTTGAAATCTTGGTCAGCGGATGCGTCTTCCAAGAACAAATTGCTTAACATTCCTTTCAAGGGGAAAACGCTGTTTGGCCCTGACTTGAAAGAGATTATCTCTGATATCACTGGGGGTAAGGGCCACGCCCTTCCTCAGGATAGGTCTTTCAAGGCCAAAAATAAACCTAATTTTCGTCCCTTTCGTAGAAACGGACCAGCCCCAAGTGCTACGTCCTCTAAGCAAGAGGGTAATACTTCTCAAGCCAAGCCAGCCTGGAGACCAATGCAAGGCTGGAACAAGGGAAAGCAGGCCAAGAAGCCTGCCACTGCTACCAAGACAGCATGAAATGTTGGCCCCCGATCCGGGACCGGATCTGGTGGGGGGCAGACTCTCTCTCTTCGCTCAGGCTTGGGCAAGAGATGTTCTGGATCCTTGGGCACTAGAAATAGTCTCCCAAGGTTATCTTCTGGAATTCAAGGGGCTTCCCCCAAGGGGGAGGTTCCACAGGTCTCAATTGTCTTCAGACCACATAAAGAGACAGGCATTCTTACATTGTGTAGAAGACCTGTTAAAAATGGGAGTGATTCATCCTGTTCCATTAGGAGAACAAGGGATGGGGTTCTACTCCAATCTGTTCGTAGTTCCCAAAAAAGAGGGAACGTTCAGACCAATCTTGGATCTCAAGATCCTAAACAAGTTTCTCAAGGTTCCATCGTTCAAAATGGAAACTATTCGAACAATTCTTCCTTCCATCCAGGAAGGTCAATTCATGACCACGGTGGATTTAAAGGATGCGTATCTACATATTCCTATCCACAAGGAACATCATCGGTTCCTAA
The DNA here is from genome assembly GCF_027579735.1 of Bombina bombina. Lineage (NCBI taxonomy): Eukaryota > Metazoa > Chordata > Amphibia > Anura > Bombinatoridae > Bombina > Bombina bombina. The sequence goes on from NC_069499.1 coordinate 937,237,354, forward strand.
GGTTCGCATTCCTGGACAAGCATTACCAGTTCGTGGCACTTCCTTTCGGATTAGCCACTGCTCCAAGGATTTTCACAAAGGTACTAGGGTCCCTTCTAGCGGTACTAAGACCAAGGGGCATTGCAGTAGTACCTTACTTGGACGACATTCTGATTCAAGCGTCGTCCCTTCCTCAAGCAAAGGCTCACACGGACATAGTCCTGGCCTTTCTCAGATCTCACGGATGGAAAGTGAACGTAGAAAAGAGTTCTCCGTCAACAAGGGTTCTCTTCTTGGGAACAATAATAGACTCCTTAGAAATGAGGATTTTTCTGACAGAGGCCAGAAAAACAAAACTTCTAAACTCTTGTCAAACACTTCATTCCGTTCCTCTTCCTTCCATAGCGCAGTGCATGGAAGTAATAGGTTTGATGGTAGCGGCAATGGACATAGTTCCTTTTGCGCGCATTCATCTAAGACCATTACAACTGTGCATGCTCAGTCAGTGGAATGGGGACTATACAGACTTGTCTCCGACGATTCAAGTAAATCAGAGGACCAGAGACTCACTCCGTTGGTGGCTGTCCCTGGACAACCTGTCACAAGGGATGACCTTCCGCAGACCAGAGTGGGTCATTGTCACGACCGACGCCAGTCTGATGGGCTGGGGCGCGGTCTGGGGACCCCTGAAAGCTCAGGGTCTTTGGTCTCGGGAAGAATCTCTTCTACCGATAAATATTCTGGAACTGAGAGCGATATTCAATGCTCTCAAGGCTTGGCCTCAGCTAGCAAAGGCCAAGTTCATACGGTTTCAATCAGACAACATGACGACTGTTGCGTACATCAACCATCAGGGGGGAACAAGGAGTTCCCTGGCGATGGAAGAAGTGACCAAAATCATTCAATGGGCGGAGACTCACTCCTGCCACCTGTCTGCAATCCACATTCCAGGAGTGGAAAATTGGGAAGCGGATTTTCTGAGTCGTCAGACATTACATCCGGGGGAGTGGGAACTCCATCCGGAAATCTTTGCCCAAATTACTCAATTGTGGGGCATTCCAGACATGGATCTGATGGCCTCTCGTCAGAACTTCAAGGTTCCTTGCTACGGGTCCAGATCCAGGGATCCCAAGGCGACTCTAGTAGATGCACTAGTAGCACCTTGGACCTTCAAACTAGCTTATGTATTCCCGCCGTTTCCTCTCATCCCCAGGCTGGTAGCCAGGATCAATCAGGAGAGGGCGTCGGTGATCTTGATAGCTCCTGGGTGGCCACGCAGGACTTGGTATGCAGATCTGGTGAATATGTCATCGGCTCCACCATGGAAGCTACCTTTGAGACGAGACCTTCTTGTTCAAGGTCCGTTCGAACATCCGAATCTGGTCTCACTCCAGCTGACTGCTTGGAGATTGAACGCTTGATCTTATCAAAACGAGGGTTCTCAGATTCTGTTATTGATACTCTTGTTCAGGCCAGAAAGCCTGTAACTAGAAAAATTTACCACAAAATATGGAAAAAATATATCTGTTGGTGTGAATCTAAAGGATTCCCTTGGAACAAGGTAAAGATTCCTAAGATTCTATCCTTTCTTCAAGAAGGATTGGAGAAAGGATTATCGGCAAGTTCCTTGAAGGGACAGATTTCTGCCTTGTCTGTGTTACTTCACAAAAAGCTGGCAGCTGTGCCAGATGTTCAAGCCTTTGTTCAGGCTCTGGTTAGAATCAAGCCTGTTTACAAACCTTTGACTCCTCCTGGGAGTCTCAACTTAGTTATTTCAGTTCTTCAGGGGGTTCTGTTTGAACCCTTGCATTCCGTTGATATTAAGTTATTATCTTGGAAAGTTTTGTTTTTGGTTGCAATTTCTTCTGCTAGAAGAGTTTCAGAATTATCTGCTCTGCAGTGTTCTCCTCCTTATCTGGTTTTCCATGCAGATAAGGTGGTTTTACGTACTAAACCTGGTTTTCTTCCGAAAGTTGTTTCTAACAAAAACATTAACCAGGAGATAGTCGTGCCTTCTTTGTGTTGCACAATTTGGATGTTGTTCGCGCTCTAAAATTCTATTTAGATGCTACAAAGGATTTTAGACAAACATCTTCCTGGTTTGTTGTTTATTCTGGTAAAAGGAGAGGTCAAAAAGCAACTTCTACCTCTCTCTCTTTTTGGATTAAAAGCATCATCAGATTGGCTTATGAGACTGCCGGACGGCAGCCTCCTGAAAGAATCACAGCTCATTCCACTAGGGCTGTGGCTTCCACATGGGCCTTCAAGAACGAGGCTTCTGTTGATCAGATATGTAGGGCAGCGACTTGGTCTTCACTGCACACTTTTACCAAATTTTACAAGTTTGATACTTTTGCTTCTTCTGAGGCTATTTTTGGGAGAAAGGTTTTGCAAACCGTGGTTCCTTCCATTTAGGTGACCTGATTTGCTCCCTCCCTTCATCCGTGTCCTAAAGCTTTGGTATTGGTTCCCACAAGTAAGGATGACGCCGTGGACCGGACACACCTATGTTGGAGAAAACAGAATTTATGTTTACCTGATAAATTACTTTCTCCAACGGTGTGTCCGGTCCACGGCCCGCCCTGGTTTTTTAATCAGGTCTGATAATTTATTTTCTTTAACTACAGTCACCACGGTATCATATGGTTTCTCCTATGCAAATATTCCTCCTTTACGTCGGTCGAATGACTGGGGTAGGCGGAGCCTAGGAGGGATCATGTGACCAGCTTTGCTGGGCTCTTTGCCATTTCCTGTTGGGGAAGAGAATATCCCACAAGTAAGGATGACGCCGTGGACCGGACACACCGTTGGAGAAAGTAATTTATCAGGTAAACATAAATTCTGTTTTCTTACTATTCTAAAGATGTCATTACTCTTGTCACTGTATTGCATTGAAAGCACTAATCTATCTGTTCCTTTCTCTGTTGGTTTTTTATCATGTATTCTATCCAAATCCTGAATGTTTTTAACGATATTTTCTTTTGGATATCCTCTTTGGATAAATTTATTGCCCATAGACACTAGTCTTTCTGGCAATACTTTTTGATCTCTAACTATTCTTTTAGTACGCAAAAGTTGACTCCTGGGTATGGATTTAAAAACAGTATCAGGATGGAAACTTTCATATCGCAGCAGAGTATTTCTATCTGTGGGTTTTACATATAGATCTGTACTTAATGTATTTCCATGTCGATATACAGTTGTATCCAGAAAGTTAATCTTTTGGATAGAGTAAGTAAGGGTAAATCTTAGGCCTGTCATGGAGGCATTGATATCCTCAACAAACTGTACCAGGGACTCCAATGAGCCCCCCCATATGCCAAAAATATCATCTATATACCTTATCCACAGCTTACAATGGCTGATGAATGGCTGTTTAGTGTAGACAAATTTGTTCTCAAAGCCACTCATGAACAAATTGGCATATGAGGGGGCTACATTGGAGCCCATGGCTGTTCCCCGCTTTTGCATGTAGTAAGTGTCTTGAAAGAGAAAATAATTGCAATATAGGACAAGTCTTAGCATGTCATCAAAAAAATCAATCTGAGATAGATTATATAAGCCACTGTCACTCAAAAAGCTTTTCACAGTCAATAGGCCTGCCTCATGGACGCCCTATTGTGGCCTGTACCGATTCTATTTTTTCTAATATCTCTATCTTTCTGGACAAAGTCCTCTTTCCATTTGTCAAACAGCAAAAATCCTTTATTAAGGATACAAATGATTTTCTTTCAAAACTTATGGGGATTGAAATAGAGGATACTTGGTTAATTTTTTCACTGGATGTGGTAAATTTATATACCTCTATTCCCCATGAGGCAGGCCTATTGACTGTGAAAAGCTTTTTGAGTGACAGTGGCTTATATAATCTGTCTCAGATTGATTTTTTTTGATGACATGCTAAGACTTGTCCTATATTGCAATTATTTTCTCTTTCCAGACACTTACTACATGCAAAAGCGGGGAACAGCCATGGGCTCCAATGTAGCCACCTCATATGCCAATTTGTTCATGAGTGGCTTTGAGAACAAATTTGTCTACACTAATCAGCCATTCATCAGCCATTGTAAGCTGTGGCTAAGGTATATAGATGATATTTTTGGCATATGGGGGGGCTCATTGGAGTCCCTGGTACAGTTTGTTGAGGATATCAATGCCTCCATGACAGGCCTAAGATTTACCCTTGCTTACTCTATCCAAAAGATTAACTTTCTGGATACAACTGTATATCGACATGGAAATACATTAAGTACAGATCTATATGTAAAACCCACAGATAGAAATACTCTGCTGCAATATGAAAGTTTCCATCCTGATACTGTTTTTAAATCCATACCCAGGAGTCAACTTTTGCGTACTAAAAGAATAGTTAGAGATCAAAAAGTATTGCCAGAAAGACTAATGTCTATGGGCAATAAATTTATCCAAAGAGGATATCCAAAAGAAAATATCGCTAAAAACATTCAGGATTTGGATAGAATACATGATAAAAAAACCAACAGAGAAAGGAACATATAGATTAGTGCTTTCAATGGAATACAGTGACAAGAGTAATGACATCTTTAGAATAGTAAGAAAACACTAGCACCTTTTGTCAAAATATAATCCAGAGATAGAATCATTTAAACTCCCTCCTATGCCATCATATAGAAGGGTAAAAAATCTTAGGGATCACATAGTAAAAGCTGACATAGGTACAACTAAAATGTCTGATGTAAATTACTTAACTACCCCTAATAAAGGCTGTTACCCCTGCTTACACTGTGCTCAATGTAATTCAGTTATTAAAGGGAAATTCTTAGCACAAAATGACAAAAGAAAGCAATATACAATCAATGGGTTATATACATGCCAAACTAACTATGCAATCTACCTACTTAAATGCCCATGTGGCCTTTGTTACATTGGCGAGACCACCCAAGCTGCCAGGGATAGGTTTAGTCAACATAAAGCATCCATTAAATCAAAAGATATGTCACTTCCAGTATCGGCACATTTTACAAATATGGGCCATACAGTAAGCCAGCTTCGCTTTCAAGTGATTGACCATATCCCCCATCATAGAAGAGGGGGTAATAGGGAACTAAAACTAAAACAGAAAGAAGTATGGTGGATTAAACGTCTGAACACATTACATCCATATGGTCTGAATAGAGATTATGATTTGTATTTGTTTTTATAATGGTTTTAAATGATGGAATATATTCTGGTACCACTAGAGGTCACTGTGTTGTTGAAATTTACAAACCTGGATAGGTTTGGGTTAAACCAATTAACACTGAGAATTGAAGCATGATTGGTCCAGATACCCTTTTTAAAGTCTGTTTGTTTGATTTTAACTTATGCATGATTAAGGACTATGTAGGTCCGAAACGTCGCTTTTTACTGGTTGCTAAACCTCAAATAAAGATTTTTCACCTTTTAAAAGAAGATTGTGTGCTGTGGTGCTGTTACCTTGTTTTTTACATGGAATATATATATATATATATATATATATATATATATATATATATATATATATATATATATATATATATATATATATATATATATATATATATATATATATATATATTAGAGCTGCAACAACTAATCGTCATAATCGATTATGAAAATAGTTGTCAACAAATCTCATAATCGATTAGTTGGTTTGCAATTAGTTGGTCTGTGCACAACACCAGCTGCTTCACTCCAATGAACTCCTGCATATGGTATTGTGTTTTATGGTTATGTCCTTAGCCTAAACGACGTCTACAGACGTCTACTTTTCACTTTTTCAGGACAGTATACATTTACAACTACCCCTGGCTTATGTGCAACCCAGATATAATAGTCATCATTTGGATTATTTATATTAAATCTGGTGATTTGGAACTATGCTTTTCATTATATAGTGCCAAACTTTACACCTAGCCCTTAGATTGATGGGAGTTATTTAAATTGATGTGCACTATTATCTGTTTGCACAATTATTAGCGTATTGCTTGCTATTGCTGATTATATGTACTGTAAAAATAAATGTGTAAGGCTTTGTTCTGTTATTGATATATAGTCCTTAGCGCTTTTGATTTTGTTTTTTATTGTTTTTTTTATATTTTTTTTTATAAATTGTGATATGTACCAGATTCAACCTTTATAAGTATATATTCGTTATTTTTAGAGCGGACTAGATATTTCCCTTAACCTTATAGCTGGTTATTTACCATTGCATATAGATATTCAAGATATTTTTATGTTAGAATGAAGTCAAGGGTTACTTTATTGTGAGGCCCCTTGCCAAAGTAGAAAACACTTAGCATTGGTGAAGAGCTAACAAAGATAAATATCCCACTTTGGTGAAATTAGCAAAACCCTACTTATACACCTCAACAGCCTTTTCTCTGCTGCAGGAAATATAGCTGCAAACAGAGAACCAGCCTTAGCCAGAAGCATGTGGACATGTTGAGATTTTTGCATTTCAATGCAAAGTTTCTGAAAGAGTGAATAACAGAATGTTATTAACAGTGATGGTCTCTTTCTAGTTCTACCTCTTTTCAAACAGTTGTGTTAATGTAAAGTTTTAGTCTTAAGTTTATATTTGTAACACTCGTGGATTTTATTTAAAACATAGAAAACTATTATTGATTATTTTTTCGACTAATCGGATAAAAAGAGAATCGGCCGATTAATCGATTATGAAAATAATAGTTAGTTGCAGCCCTAATATATATATATATATATATATATATATATATCTATATCTATCTATCTCTCTCTCTCTCTATCTATCTATCTATCTATCTATCTATCTATCTATCTATCTATCTCTCTCTCTATCTATCTATCTATCTATCTATCTATCTATCTATCTATCTATCTATCTCTATCTATCTCTATCTATCTATCTATCTCTATCTATCTATCTCTATCTATCTATCTCTATCTATCT
>NC_069499.1:937769677-937807177 GCF_027579735.1 Bombina bombina
CCCCCCCCCCCCCCCCCCCCATCTCCCATCCTTCCCTCATCATCCCCACTCTCTCTCCCCTTTCCCCTCTCCAACAAGATGTACCCTTTACCCCCCCCCATCCTAGCCCCCCCTCCTCCTCTCAAGTCCTCCTACCCCTCCCCCCCCCCCCCCCCCCTTATGGACAATTCATAAACTAACACCCTACCTGTGTAGGAACCAAACTTTAATCACGGTTATTGTTAAAGTTATATTTATTCACCAGAGTCAAAGTTTTGAACTTCAATGAGAAATGTAAAGACTTAAAAAAAAAAAAAAATCTGCAAGGTTGAAACGAATTGCAGGAGCTTGTTGTTCTGTCCTAATACCAGCCCCCCAAAGAGAATCGGGTGAAGACAACGCATCATTACAAGAGATTTCTCCTGTTAAGTGTAGTCAGTCCACGGGTCATCCATTACTTATGGAATATATCTCTTCCTAACAGGAAACTGCAAGAGAATTACCCAGCAGAGCTGCTATATAGCTCCTCCCCTCACATATCATACTCAGTCATTCTCTTGCAGCCTAACTAAAAAGGAAGCTGTGAGAGATCTGTAGGTTCTGTCATAGCTTAGTGGTTAGCATGCCTCACCTGCAAGTAAAACTTATTAGGGCATGATTTTTACCACATGGCCATTTTTGTTTTCTACATAGAAACAGTTTCTGAGCTTCCCCACTGTTGTAATATGAGTGGGAGGGGCCTATTTTAGCGCTTTTTTGCGCAGTAAAATTCAGTCACAATCTGTCTACTTCATCCTCCATGATCCAGATCGTCTCTAGAGAGCTCAGGGGTCTTCAAAATCCATTTTGAGGGAGGTAATCAGGCACAGCAGTCCTGTGACAGTGTATTTGACTGTGAGAAAAACGTTAATTATATAATTGTTATCCGTTTTTGGGTACTAAGGGGTTAATCATCCATTTGCTGGTGGGTGCAATCCTTTGCTAACTTAATACATTTACTGTGAAAATTTGGTTGCTATAACTATTTTGGTCATTGTTACTTCAACTGTGTCAGTTTTTCTGTGCTTCTTAAAGGCACAGTAACGTTTTTTATATTGAAATAATCAACAAGCTTAAGACACTTAAGCTAGCTAACGCATTTGTTTCTGATGCCGTTGTGCATTTAACCAAACTTACGGCTAAGAACTCCGGATTCGCCATCCAAGCGCGCAGAGCGCTATGGCTTAAATCCTGGTCAGCTGACGTGACTTCTAAATCTAAATTGCTTAATATTCCTTTCAAAGGGCAGACCTTATTCGGGCCCGGCTTGAAAGAAATTATTGCTGACATTACGGGAGGTAAGGGCCATGCTCTACCTCAGGACAGGGCCAAATCAAAGGCCAAACAGTCTAATTTTCGTGCCTTTCGTAACTTCAAGGCAGGAGCAGCATCAACTTCCTCCGCTCCAAAACAGGAAGGAGCTGTTGCTCGTTACAGACAGGGCTGGAAAGTTAACCAGTCCTGGAACAGGGGCAAGCAGGCCAAGAAACCTGCTGCTGCCCCCAAAACAGCATGAAGAGAGGGCCCCCTATCCGGAAACGGATCTAGTGGGGGGCAGACTTTCCCTCTTCGCCCAGGCTTGGGCAAGAGATGTCCAGGATCCCTGGGCGTTGGAGATCATATCTCAGGGATATCTCCTGGACTTCAAAACTTCTCCTCCACGGGGGAGATTTCATCTTTCAAGGTTATCAGCAAACCAAATAAAGAAAGAGGCGTTTCTACGCTGTGTACAAGACCTCTTACTAATGGGGGTAATCCACCCAGTTCCGCGGACGGAACACGAGCAGGGATTCTATTCAAACCTATTTGTGGTTCCCAAGAAAGAGGGAACCTTCAGGCCAATCTTGGACTTAAAAATCCTAAACAAATTTCTAAGAGTTCCATCATTCAAAATGGAAACTATTCGAACCATCCTTCCCATGATCTAAGAGGGTCAGTACATGACCACAGTGGATCTAAAGGATGCCTACCTTCACATACCGATTCACAAGGACCATTACCGGTATCTGAGATTTGCCTTCCTAGACAGGCATTACCAGTTTGTAGCTCTTCCCTTCGGATTAGCTACGGCTCCAAGAATCTTTACAAAAATTCTAGGATCACTTCTGGCGGTACTAAGACCGCGAGGCATAGCGGTGACTCCGTACCTAGACGACATTCTGATACAAGCGTCAAGTTTTCAAACTGCCAAGTCTCATACAGAGATAGTTCTGGCATTTCTGAGGTCGCATGGGTGGAAGGTGAACGTGGAAAAGAGTTCTCTATTACCACTTACAAGAGTTCCCTTTCTAGGGACTCTTATAGATTCTTTAGAGATGAAAATTTACCTGACAGAGGCCAGGTTATTAAAACTTCTAAATGCTTGCCGTTCCCTTCACTCCATTCCACACCCGTCAGTAGCTCAGTGCATGAAAGTAATCGGCTTAATGGTAGCGGCAATGGACATAGTACCATTTGTCCGCTGCAATTGTGCATGCTAAGTCAGTGGAACGGGGATTACTCAGATTTGTCCCCCCTACTAAATCTGGATCAAGAGACCAGAGGTTCTCTTCTATGGTGGCTTTCTCGGCCACATCTGTCCAAGGGGATGACCTTTCGCAGGCCAGATTGGACGATTGTAACAACAGATGCCAGCCTTCTAGGCTGGGGAGCAGTCTGGAATTCCCTGAGAGCTCAGGGATTATGGACTCAGGAGGAGAAACTCCTCCCAATAAATATTCTGGAGTTAAGAGCAATATTCAATGCTCTCCTAGCTTGGCCTCAGTTAGCAACACTGAGGTTCATCAGATTTCAGTCGGACAACATCACGACTGTGGCTTACATCAACCATCAAGGGGGAACCAGAAGTTCCCTAGCGATGTTGGAAGTCTCAAAGATAATTCGCTGGGCAGAGTCTCACTCTTGCCACCTGTCAGCGATCTACATCCCAGGCGTGGAGAACTGGGAGGCGGATTTTCTAAGTCGCCAGACTTTTCATCCGGGGGAGTGGGAGCTTCATCCGGAGGTCTTTGCTCAACTGATTCGTTGTTGGGGCAATCCAGATCTGGATCTCATGGCGTCTCGTCAGAACGCCAAGCTTCCTTGTTACGGATCCAGGTCCAGGGACCCGGGAGCGGTGCTGATAGATGCTCTGACGGCCCCTTGGGTCTTCAACATGGCTTATGTGTTTCCACCATTCCCGATGCTTCCTCATTTGATTGCCAAGATCAAACAGGAGAGAGCTTCGGTGATTCTGATAGCGCCTGCGTGGCCACGCAGGACCTGGTATGCAGACCTAGTGGACATGTCGTCCTGTCCACCGTGGTCTCTGCCTCTGAGACAGGACCTTCTAATTCAGGGTCCTTTCAAACATCAAAATCTAATTTCTCTGAGGCTGACTGCATGAAGATTGAACGCTTGATTCTATCAAAGTGTGGCTTCTCGGAGTCGGTTATTGATACCTTAATACAGGCTAGGAAACCTGTTACCAGAAAAATTTACCATAAGATATGGCGTAAATATTTACATTGGTGCGAATCCAAGAGTTACTCATGGAGTAAGGTTAGGATTCCTAGGATATTGTCCTTTCTACAAGAGGGTTTAGAAAAGGGCTTATCTACTAGTTCGTTAAAGGGACAGATTTCTGCTCTGTCTATTCTTCTACACAAACGTCTGGCTGAAGTTCCAGACGTTCAGGCTTTCTGTCAGGCTTTAACTAGGATTAAGTCTGTTGCTCCGCCGTGGAGCTTAAACTTAGTTCTTAATGTTCTTCAAGGCATTCCATTTGAACCCCTTCATTCCATTGATATCAAGCTGTTATCTTGGAAAGTTCTGTTTTTGATGGCTATTTCCTCGGCTCGAAGAGTCTCTGAGTTATCTGCCTTACATTGTGATTCTCCTTATCTGATTTTTCATTCAGACAAGGTAGTCCTGCGTACTAAACCTGGGTTCTTACCTAAGGTAGTTACTAACAGGAATATCAATCAAGAGATTGTTGTTCCATCTCTGTGTCCTAACCCTTCTTCAAAGAAGGAACAACTTTTGCATAATCTGGACATAGTCCGTGCCCTGAAATTCTATTTGCAGGCAACTAAGGATTTTCGTCAAACTTCCCTGTTTGTCGTTTACTCTGGACAGAGGAGAGGTCAAAAGGCTTCGGCTACCTCTCTCTCTTTTTGACTTCGTAGCATAATACGCTTAGCCTATGAGACTGCTGGACAGCAGCCTCCTGAAAGGATTACAGCTCATTCTACTAGAGCTGTGGCTTCCACCTGGGCCTTTAAAAATGAGGCCTCTGTTGAACAGATTTGCAAGGCTGCGACTTGGTCTTCGCTTCACACTTTTTCAAAATTTTACAAATTTGACACTTTTGCTTCGTCGGAGGCTATTTTTGGGAGAAAGGTACTTCAGGCAGTGGTTCCTTCTGTTTAATGTTCCTGCCTTGTCCCTCCCTTCATCCGTGTACTTTAGCTTTGGTATTGGTATTCCATAAGTAATGGATGACCCGTGGACTGACTACACTTAACAAGAGAAAACATAATTTATGCTTACCTGATAAATTCCTTTCTCCTGTAGTGTAGTCAGTCCACGGCCCGCCCTGTTTTTACGGCAGGTCTAAATTTTAATTAAACTCCAGTCACCACTGTACCCTATGGTTCCTCCTTTCTCGTCTGCTTTGGTCGAATGACTGAGTATGATATGTGAGGGGAGGAGCTATATAGCAGCTCTGCTGGGTAATTCTCTTGCAGTTTCCTGTTAGGAAGAGATATATTCCATAAGTAATGGATGACCCGTGGACTGACTACACTACAGGAGAAAGGATTTTATCAGGTAAGCATAAATTATGTTTTCGGTGGCCATCTAACCGCATGAGGTCTCTGTCTTAAAAGATAATAATACATAGACTTTTAAACATTGTCCAACAACTTGAAATATTGTACCTGATCTCTGTGTCAAATGCCCAGTGCTCCTGTAATGTCATATTTGATTTATATAAATAAAGCTTTGCAAAAAAAAAAAATTAAAATTCCGAGGATACTTTCCTTTCTCCAAGAGGGTTTGGAAAAAGGTTTGTCAGCTAGTTCTCTAAAAGGACAGATATCTGCTCTGTCTGTTTTGTTGCACAAACGTCTGGCAGCAGTGCCAGATATACAGGCGTTTGTACAGGCTTTAGTCAGAATCAAGCCTGTCTACAGACCTTTGACTCCTCCTTGGAGTCTAAATTTAGTTCTTTCAGTTCTTCAAGGGGTTCCGTTTGAACCTTTGCATTCCATAGATATTAAGTTACTATCTTGGAAAGTTCTGTTTTTAGTTGCTATTTCTTCTGCTAGAAGAGTTTCTGAATTATCTGCTTTACAGTGTACTCCTCCCTATCTGGTATTTCATGCAGATAAGGTAGTTTTACGTACCAAACCTGGTTTTCTTCCAAAAGTAGTTTCCAACAGGAATATTAACCAGGAAATAGTTGTTCCTTCCCTATGTCCGAATCCAGTTTCGAAGAAGGAACGTTTGTTACACAACCTAGATGTGGTCCGTGCTTTGAAATTCTATTTAGAAGCAACAAAGGATTTCAGGCAAACTTCATCCTTGTTTGTCGTGTATTCTGGTAAGAGGAGAGGGCAGAAAGCTACTGCTACCTCTTTCTTTTTGGCTGAAAAGCATCATCCGATTGGCTTATGAGACTGCCGGACGCCAGCCTCCTGAACGAATTACAGCTCATTCTACTAGAGCTGTGGCTTCCACATGGGCCTTCAAGAACGAGGCTTCTGTTGATCAGATCTGTAAGGCAGCGACTTGATCTTCTCTGCATACTTTTGCCAAATTTTACAAATTCAATACTTATGCTTCTTCGTAGGCTGTTTTTGGGAGAAAGGTTTTGCAAGCCGTGGTGCCTTCTGTTTAGGTAACCTGATTTGCTCCCTCCCTTCATCCGTGTCCTAAAGCTTTGGTATTGGTTCCCACAAGTAAGGATGAAGCCGTGGACCGGACACACCTATGTTGGAGAAAACAGAATTTATGTTTACCTGATAAATTTCTTTCTCCAACAGTGTGTCCGGTCCACGGCCCGCCCTGGTTTTTAATCAGGTTTGAAAAATGTCTTTCTTTATACACTACAGTCACCACGGCACCCTATAGTTTCTCCTTTTTCTCCTAACCGTCGGTCGAATGACTGGGGGGCAGAGCCAGAGGAGGGGCTATGTGGACAGCTCTTGCTGGGTGCTCTCTTTGCCATTTCCTGTAGGGGAAGAGAATATCCCACAAGTAAGGATGAAGCCGTGGACCGGACACACCGTTGGAGAAAGAAATTTATCAGGTAAACATAAATTCTGTTTTTCAGCGGAATTGGCTGTCTTTATTTTATCCCTCCCTCTCTAGTGACTCTTGCGTGGAAGTTCCACATCTTTGGTATCTGCTATCCCATACGTCACTAGCTCATGGACTCTTGCCAGTTACATGAAAGAAAACATAATTTATGTAAGAACTTACCTGATGAATTCATTTCTTTCATATTGGCAAGAGTCCATGAGGCCCACCCTTTTTTGTGGTGGTTATGATTTTTTTGTATAAAGCACAATTATTCCAATTCCTTGTTTGATGCTTTCACTCCTTTCTTATCACCCCACTTCTTGGCTATTCATTAAACTGAATTGTGGGTGTGGTGAGGGGTGTATTTATAGGCATTTTGAGGTTTGGGAAACTTTGCCCTTCCTGGTAGGAATGTATGGTAGGAATGTATATCCCATACATCACTAGCTCATGGACTCTTGCCAATATGAAAGTAATTAATTTATCAGGCAAGTTCTTACATAAATTATGTTTTTTTCTCTATCCTTATTCCTCGGCTGAATGGGGATTATGAGAAGTGTGAGGGATTCTTAAGCTTTGCTGGGGTGTCTTTGCCTCCTCCTGGTGGCCAGGAGTGTAATTTCCCTACAGTAATTGAATGGAATTGTGGACTCTCCATGCCAGGAAAGAAAATCATTTTCTCAGTTAAGCATAAATTATGTTTATATTGTGCATATGTTTGTATGCTCTCTACACCTATTCAAGCATCACACATATTTCAAGTGTTTGCTTTGTTTTTATTTCATTGATCTTCCTTCATCTGTGTGGGTGAGCAACCATTTAACTTCCTATTTAGAATAACATAGATTTCATGTTCCTTCTGTATGAATCTAAAGAAAAGGTTTAATGGTATATAAAAATGCTGTTTTGTTATTTGTCAAATAATTGTCTTATTGGTTAGAATATTCTTTATTGTAGCATGCCAATTTATGAATAAAACTGATTAAATTTTTCTTTATTTTAGGCTTTGCTGGAGCAAGATATTTTCCACCGCTCATTGATAGCCTGCTGTCTGGAAATTGTGCTTTTTGCATATAGCTCTCCACGTGTCTTTCCATGGACAATTGACATTCTCAAACTGAGTCCATTTTATTTCTACAAGGTAAAGGCTTTAGCGTTCACTTCATTCACAATACCGTGGATTGTTAGCCGTAAATTAGTTAGAATTGAGGATTGAGTTCAAAATGATTTAAATATACAATTTAAATAGCTAGTCAGTAAGACCCATTTTAATTTAATTAAATCATGGTTTTCATTTTTAGAATAATAACTTTTCAGATTATTTTTCTGGTTATATTGATAGATCATTGAAATTAATGAAATTATTGGGAGGTGAACTAACTCTAGTTTAATCGTTCATATTTGCTGTACTTTATCGGGAGAGAATGATGATGATTACCTTACTAACAACAATTTCAATGGTTTTACGTAACTAAAGAAAAGTAACCGTTACCTTAATAATATTTTAAATAGTTTTATTTAACTAAAACAATAACATTTATTTTTTAATGCTTGCTCCTTCCACCTCACACTTAGGTCCTTGTGCAGGTTTTTTCCACTCAAAACAATCTTCTATTCAGTGAGCTTTTTGAAATTTATTATTGGTTGATTCTGTGTACATAGATTTGTAGGGGAGCAATGGCATTTAAGAGACAGTAAAGTAAAAATTTAGACTTTCATGATTCAGAAAGAACATGCAATTTTTAAAATTTTCCATTTTTCTTATCTAATTTGCTCCTTTTTCTTGGCATCCATTGTGAAAAGCCTTCATAGGTTGGCTCTGAAGCAATGCACTACTTTGAGCTAGCTGCTTGTCACTGTCTCACCCAATGTGTTCAGCTAGGCCCAGTAGAGAATTGCTCTCCAACAAAGGTTACCAAGTGAATGAAGCACAATTTCATAAGAGGTAAATCTGAAATCTGAACATTATATGCTCTATCTGAAACCCAAAAGTTTTATTTCTTTCCAATGGAATGGAGAGTCCACGATTCCATTCCAATTACTAGTGGGAATTCAACTCCTGGCCAGCAGGAGGAGCCAAAGAACACCCCACCCAAAGCTGTTAAGTGTCACTCCCATTACCCATAATCCCCAGTCATTCTTTGCCTCATACAACGGGAGTATGTGCGAAGATGGTGTGTAAAGAATTTAATCCTTTAATGGGTACTTTTCCCTGCAAGCAAGGGTTGGGGCTATGCTGTGTCCATGGAATTTTCTTTAGTAAGAGTAATGGTAGCTAATAGGAGTTGTAGGTTGGTGAGGTAGTCCTTACTTTAAATCCAATAATATATGCTACCCCTTATATAGAAATCCAGGGTTGGTTTCTCTGTTTTTCTTGTATCTTCAGGTCCCTGTTAGCGGTCGTATGAGGCTCACAGACCTGGAGCTGCTGTGACTTCCACAGCAGAAAAACCCTGGAGGATAAGTCCTTTTTTATTTACTTCATAAAGATAGGAGTTTTTATCTCAGAAAGGACTGCAATATTATTTAGGGACCTAGTGGGACTTGCTACGCTAAGAAAGGGTTTGTATTTTCTTTATCAGCTGTTATCTGTCTTTGCCAGGGTCAGGTATTTTGCGGCTTTCTTGCCGGGCAATTCTACTGATAGCCCAGGCTGTATGTGTGTGGGGACCATGTTTCAGGGCAACTTTTTTCTTCTTCTCAATATAAGTCCATGGCATCATTCCTTACTGTTGGGAAATACTGAACCTGGCCACCAGGTGGAGGCAGACACACCCCAGCCAAAGGCTTAAATACTCCCCCCTACTTCCCTCATATCCCAGTCATTCTTTGCCTTTCATCACAGGAGGTTGGCAGAGAAGTGTCAGAAGATTCAAAGTAGTTCCTTATGAAGGGTATCTACCCTTCGAAATGGGACTGGAGTTTTAAGTAGTCTTGTCAGCCTCTCAGTGAGGGCATTGGCAAATGTAAGGGTCTGGAGATGCAGGGAGAGTCTTTCTGCGAACCCATCCAGACTTATATTAACAGCTCCTAAGCAATCGGTGTCCACGAGTTTCGCTGCCTGCTTTCATCACTCAAGTCCATGTCAGGAGCGATGCTACAAGACTGTCAAACTTGAAAGGCTGCGTTTCTGTTCCACGGCATAGATTCCGGTAAGATTGTTAGGTTTTTTTTACACATATGATAATGCAAGAAGACAGGGTCACAGTGTGGCTCCTTTTATTAGTATGGAATCAAGGGCTAATATCTCCGGAGGGGAATTTTTGAACAGGGGGGGGATTAATCTCATAAGTTTATTTGATTATGCTGCGACATGTGAGGTGAGCCTCAGGTAGATGTTGGAACGTACAGGATTTCTCCAACATAGGTGTGTCCGGTCCACGGCGTCATCCTTACTTGTGGGATATTCTCTTCCCCAACAGGAAATGGCAAAGAGCCCAGCAAAGCTGGTCACATGATCCCTCCTAGGCTCCGCCTACCCCAGTCATTCTCTTTGCCGTTGTACAGGCAACATCTCCACGGAGATGGCTTAGAGTTTTTTAGTGTTTAACTGTAGTTTTTATTATTCAATCAAGAGTTTGTTATTTTGAAATAGTGCTGGTATGTACTATTTACTCAGAAACAGAAAAGAGATGAAGATTTCTGTTTGTATGAGGAAAATGATTTTAGCAACCGTCACTAAAATCCATGGCTGTTCCACACAGGACTGTTGAGAGCAATTAACTTCAGTTGGGGGAACAGTGAGCAGTCTCTTGCTGCTTGAGGTATGACACATTCTAACAAGACGATGTAATGCTGGAAGCTGTCATTTTCCCTCTGGGATCCGGTAAGCCATGTTTATTACGATTGTAAATAAGGGCTTCAAAAAGGGCTTATTTAGACTGTAGACTTTTTTTGGGCTAAATCGATTGATTATTAACACATATTTAGCCTTGAGGAATCATTTTATCTGGGTATTTTGATATAATAATATCGGCAGGCACTGTTTTAGACACCTTATTCTTTAGGGGCTTTCCCAAAGCATAGGCAGAGCCTCATTTTCGCGCCGGTGTTGCGCACTTGTTTTTGAGAGGCATGGCATGCAGTCGCATGTGAGAGGAGCTCTGATACTTAGAAAAGACTTTCTGAAGGCGTCATTTGGTATCGTATTCCCCTTGGGGCTTGGTTGGGTCTCAGCAAAGCAGATACCAGGGACTGTAAAGGGGTTAAGGTTCAAAACGGCTCCGGTTCCGTTATTTTAAGGGTTAAAGCTTCCAAATTTGGTGTGCAATACTTTTAAGGCTTTAAGACACTGTGGTGAAAATTTGGTGAATTTTGAACAATTCCTTCATGTTTTTTCGCATTTGCAGTAATAAAGTGTGTTCAGTTTAAAATTTAAAGTGACAGTAACGGTTTTATTTTAAAACGTTTTTTGTACTTGTTATCAAGTTTATGCCTGTTTAACATGTCTGAACTACCAGATAGACTGTGTTCTGAATGTGGGGAAGCCAGAATTCCTATTCATTTAAATAAATGTGATTTATGTGACAATGACAATGATGCCCAAGATGATTCCTCAAGTGAGGGGAGTAAGCATGGTACTGCATCATTCCCTCCTTCGTCTACACGAGTCTTGCCCACTCAGGAGGCCCCTAGTACATCTAGCGCGCCAATACTCCTTACTATGCAACAATTAACGGCTGTAATGGATAATTCTGTCAAAAACATTTTAGCCAAAATGAACACTTATCAGCGTAAACGCGACTGCTCTGTTTTAGATACTGAAGAGCATGACGACGCTGATATTAATATTTCTGAAGGGCCCCTAACTCAGTCTGATGGGGCCAGGGAGGTTTTGTCTGAGGGAGAAATTACTGATTCAGGGAACATTTCTCAACAAGCTGAACCTGATGTGATTGCATTTAAATTTAAGTTGGAACATCTCCGCATTCTGCTTAAGGAGGTATTATCCACTCTGGATGATTGTGACAAGTTGGTCATCCCAGAGAAACTATGTAAAATGGACAAGTTCCTAGAGGTGCCGGGGCTCCCAGAAGCTTTTCCTATACCCAAGCGGGTGGCGGACATTGTTAATAAAGAATGGGAAAGGCCCGGTATTCCTTTCGTCCCTCCCCCCATATTTAAAAAATTGTTTCCTATGGTCGACCCCAGAAAGGACTTATGGCAGACAGTCCCCAAGGTCGAGGGAGCGGTTTCCACTTTAAACAAACGCACCACTATACCCATAGAGGATAGTTGTGCTTTCAAAGATCCTATGGATAAAAAATTAGAAGGTTTGCTTAAAAAGATGTTTGTTCAGCAGGGTTACCTTCTACAACCAATTTCATGCATTGTCCCTGTCGCTACAGCCGCATGTTTCTGGTTCGATGAGCTGATAAAGGCGGTCGACAGTGATTCTCCTCCTTATGAGGAGATTATGGACAGAATCAATGCTCTCAAATTGGCTAATTCTTTCACCCTAGACGCCACTTTGCAATTGGCTAGGTTAGAGGCTAAGAATTCTGGGTTTGCTATTGTGGCGCGCAGAGCGCTTTGGTTGAAATCTTGGTCGGCTGATGCGTCTTCCAAGAACAAGCTACTTAACATTCCTTTCAAGGGGAAAACGCTGTTTGGCCCTGACTTGAAAGAGATTATCTCGGATATCACTGGGGGTAAGGGCCACGCCCTTCCTCAGGATCGGCCTTTCAAGGCAAAAAATAAACCTAATTTTCGTCCCTTTCGTAGAAACGGACCAGCCCAAAGTGCTACGTCCTCTAAGCAAGAGGGTAATACTTCTCAAGCCAAGCCAGCTTGGAGACCAATGCAAGGCTGGAACAAGGGAAAGCAGGCCAAGAAACCTGCCACTGCTACCAAGACAGCATGAAATGTTGGCCCCCGATCCGGGACCGGATCTGGTGGGGGGCAGACTCTCTCTCTTCGCTCAGGCTTGGGCAAGAGATGTTCTGGATCCTTGGGCGCTAGAAATAGTCTCCCAAGGTTATCTTCTGGAATTCAAGGGACTTCCCCCAAGGGGGAGGTTCCACAGGTCTCAGTTGTCTTCAGACCACATAAAAAGACAGGCATTCTTACATTGTGTAGAAGACCTGTTAAAAATGGGAGTGATTCGTCCCGTTCCATTAAGAGAACAAGGGATGGGGTTCTACTCCAATCTGTTTATAGTTCCCAAAAAAGAGGGAACGTTCAGACCAATCTTAGATCTCAAGATCTTAAACAAGTTTCTCAAGGTTCCATCGTTCAAGATGGAAACCATTCGAACTATTCTTCCTTCCATCCAGGAAGGTCAATTCATGACCACGGTGGATTTAAAGGATGCGTATCTACATATTCCTATCCACAAGGAACATCATCGGTTCCTGAGGTTCGCATTCCTGGACAAACATTACCAGTTCGTGGCGCTTCCTTTCGGATTAGCCACTGCTCCAAGGATTTTCACAAAGGTACTAGGGTCCCTTCTAGCTGTGCTAAGACCAAGGGGCATTGCTGTAGTACCTTACTTGGACGACATTCTGATTCAAGCGTCGTCCCTTCCTCTAGCAAAGGCTCACACGGACATTGTCCTGGCCTTTCTCAGATCTCACGGATGGAAAGTGAACGTGGAAAAGAGTTCTCTATCTCCGTCAACAAGGGTTCCCTTCTTGGGAACAATAATAGACTCCTTAGAAATGAGGATTTTTCTGACAGAGGCCAGAAAAACAAAACTTCTAGACTCTTGTCGGATACTTCATTCCGTTCCTCTTCCTTCCATAGCTCAGTGCATGGAAGTGATCGGGTTGATGGTAGCGGCAATGGACATAGTTCCTTTTGCACGCATTCATCTAAGACCATTACAACTGTGCATGCTCAGTCAGTGGAATGGGGACTATACAGACTTGTCTCCGAAGATACAAGTAAATCAGAGGACCAGAGACTCACTCCGTTGGTGGCTGTCCCTGGACAACCTGTCACGAGGGATGACATTCCGCAGACCAGAGTGGGTCATTGTCACGACCGACGCCAGTCTGATGGGCTGGGGCGCGGTCTGGGGATCCCTGAAAGCTCAGGGTCTTTGGTCTCGGGAAGAATCTCTTCTACCGATAAATATTCTGGAACTGAGAGCGATATTCAATGCTCTCAAGGCTTGGCCTCAGCTAGCGAGGGCCAAGTTCATACGGTTTCAATCAGACAACATGACAACTGTTGCGTACATCAACCATCAGGGGGGAACAAGGAGTTCCCTGGCGATGGAAGAAGTGACCAAAATCATTCTATGGGCGGAGTCTCACTCCTGCCACCTGTCTGCTATCCACATCCCAGGAGTGGAAAATTGGGAGGCGGATTTTCTGAGTCGTCAGACATTGCATCCGGGGGAGTGGGAACTCCATCCGGAAATCTTTGCCCAAGTCACTCAGCTGTGGGGCATTCCAGACATGGATCTGATGGCCTCTCGTCAGAACTTCAAAGTTCCTTGCTACGGGTCCAGATCCAGGGATCCCAAGGCGGCTCTAGTGGATGCACTAGTAGCACCTTGGACCTTCAAACTAGCTTATGTGTTCCCGCCGTTTCCTCTCATCCCCAGGCTGGTAGCCAGGATCAATCAGGAGAGGGCGTCGGTGATCTTGATAGCTCCTGCGTGGCCACGCAGGACTTGGTACGCAGATCTGGTGAATATGTCATCGGCTCCTCCTTGGAAGCTACCTTTGAGACGAGACCTTCTTGTTCAGGGTCCGTTCGAACATCCGAATCTGGTTTCACTCCAGCTGACTGCTTGGAGATTGAACGCTTGATCTTATCGAAGCGAGGATTCTCAGATTCTGTTATCGATACTCTTGTTCAGGCCAGAAAGCCTGTAACTAGAAAGATTTACCACAAAATTTGGAAAAAATATATCTGTTGGTGTGAATCTAAAGGATTCCCTTGGGACAAGGTTAAGATTCCTAGGATTCTATCCTTCCTTCAAGAAGGATTGGAAAAAGGATTATCTGCAAGTTCCCTGAAGGGACAGATTTCTGCCTTGTCTGTGTTACTTCACAAAAAGCTGGCCGCTGTGCCAGATGTTCAAGCCTTTGTTCAGGCTCTGGTTAGAATTAAGCCTGTTTACAAACCTTTGACTCCTCCTTGGAGTCTCAATTTAGTTCTTTCAGTTCTTCAGGGGGTTCCGTTTGAACCCTTGCATTCCGTTGATATTAAGTTATTATCTTGGAAAGTTTTGTTTTTAGTTGCAGAAGAGTTTCAGAATTATCTGCTCTGCAGTGTTCTCCTCCTTATCTGGTGTTCCATGCAGATAAGGTGGTTTTACGTACTAAACCTGGTTTTCTTCCAAAAGTTGTTTCTAACAAAAACATTAACCAGGAGATTATCGTACCTTCTCTGTGTCCGAAACCAGTTTCAAAGAAGGAACGTTTGTTGCACAATTTGGATGTTGTTCGCGCTCTAAAATTCTATTTAGATGCTACAAAGGATTTTAGACAAACATCTTCCTTGTTTGTTGTTTATTCCGGTAAAAGGAGAGGTCAAAAAGCAACTTCTACCTCTCTCTCTTTTTGGATTAAAAGCATCATTAGATTGGCTTACGAGACTGCCGGACGGCAGCCTCCGGAAAGAATCACAGCTCATTCCACTAGGGCTGTGGCTTCCACATGGGCCTTCAAGAACGAGGCTTCTGTTGATCAGATATGTAGGGCAGCGACTTGGTCTTCACTGCACACTTTTACCAAATTTTACAAGTTTGATACTTTTGCTTCTTCTGAGGCTATTTTTGGGAGAAAGGTTTTGCAAGCCGTGGTGCCTTCCATTTAGGTGACCTGATTTGCTCCCTCCCTTCATCCGTGTCCTAAAGCTTTGGTATTGGTTCCCACAAGTAAGGATGACGCCGTGGACCGGACACACCTATGTTGGAGAAAACAGAATTTATGTTTACCTGATAAATTACTTTCTCCAACGGTGTGTCCGGTCCACGGCCCGCCCTGGTTTTTTTAATCAGGTCTGATAATTTATTTTCTTTAACTACAGTCACCACGGTACCATATGGTTTCTCCTATGCAAGTATTCCTCCTTAACGACGGTCGAATGACTGGGGTAGGCGGAGCCTAGGAGGGATCATGTGACCAGCTTTGCTGGGCTCTTTGCCATTTCCTGTTGGGGAAGAGAATATCCCACAAGTAAGGATGACGCCGTGGACCGGACACACCGTTGGAGAAAGTAATTTATCAGGTAAACATAAATTCTGTTTTTTTACTTTTGTTTTTGGAAGCTGCACAGCCTGAAAGGCTTGGCACGCTTTTTTACTATTATAGCAAGGACGGGCCTGCATTGCGCACCATGTGACTGACCGTGCAGTTTACCGGAGAAGAAGCTGTTTCTCTGTTTGGCCTCGGTCATAGGAGGTGTTGAGTGCCCCAGCCATTGAGTGTATAAAGGTGCCATTTTTTCTTATTAATCAATCGTTTTTTTATAAGCGCATGCTATCGAGAATTCGGATGCATTAGAGGGTACTCCCTCTTTACCAATAACTGTCTATATTGTGAGGAGGCCACGGTATTACCCGCCTGCTCAATTATGTTCCACATGCCTTGATAAAGCAATAATGTCAAAGAAGGTTAATATGTTTGATACCACTGAGCCGTCCACCTCTGAGGAGTCTCTGTCCCATGAAGTGCGCGCACCCTGCAGTCATCTCGTAATACACATGCAGCTTCCCGTAGCACTCCTAAACCTCCATCTGGAGAGGCCCTTTTACTGCCAGACTTTACTGAGCAGTTACAATCAACCGAGTCTGCGGCTTTTAGTGCTTTACCTCGCCCTGCTAAGCGCAAGCGAAAGGTCAAATATTGCTATCCTTCCCAGGGGTCATCTACTAGCTTATTGGATTTATCAGATACAAGATTATCCGATGATGAAGACACCTCTGATACTTCAGAGGGTGCTCTTTCTGGGTCGGAATCTACTGCCTCTAAGCATCCAGTTGCGGAGGAAACAGACTTAAGATTTTGGATTGAACATTTATGCTTTCTGCTACATTAGAGGTTCCAGAGCCCAATTTGCCTGAGGATCCTTTGATTCCTGAATTTGGTCTATGAGGACAGGGTTGTACCACAAGCTTTCCTGGTTCCCGTAAAGATGGCGAACATTATTAAGAATAATGGGAAAAATTGGTTCTTCATTTTCCCCTTCTTTCTTTAAAAAATTGTTCCCGGACTCTCATTTGGAGTTGTGGGGTTCCATCCCCAAGGTGGATGGCACTATCTCCACGGTAGCTAAACACACTACTATCCCGCTTGAGAATAGTTGGTCATTTAAAGAGCCCATGGATAAGAAGATAGAAACTCTGTTAAGAAAGATGTTTCAACATATGGATATTTGTTTCAACCAGCAGCGTCTGTTGCTGCGGTTGCTGGATCAGCTACATACTGGTGCGACTCTTTATCTGACTTGATCGAGGTGGAGGGTTCCCTCAACGTCATCAAGGAAAGAATTAAGGCCTTAAGGATGGCTAAGTCTTTTATTTGTGATGGAAATTATTCGTCTGAATGCCAAGGCTTCAGGTTTTTCTGTTCAAGCCCATTGGGCACTCTGGCTGAAGTCCTGGTCTGCAGACATTACTTCGAAGTCGAGACTTCTTTCCCTCACATTTAAGGGAAAGATTCTATCTGGTCCAGGCCTGGACTAAATTATTTCCACGGTTGCTGGAGCCAAAGGTGCCTTTTTACCGCAGGATAAGAACAAGCCTAAGGGACAAGGTCCTAATTTCTTTCTGACACGATGAGTCCACGGATCATCTAATTACTATTGGGAATATCACTCCTGCCCAGCAGGAGGCGGCATAGAGCACCACAGCAAAGCTGTTAAATATCACCTCCCTACCCTCCAACCCCAGTCATTCTCTTTGCCTACGTTAGAGCAAGGAAGTAGTAAAGTTAGGTGTTAGGAAAAGATTCTTTGCGCAAGATTTTATTATTTTTTTAGCAGTGGAAGATTGTGCTGTTTTTTTCTAGGGTGTAGCCATAGTCCATATCAGTCTCTTCAGTAGAGCAGTGGTGACTTTCAAGCAATGGGAACTTGTGGGGTACAATCCTCACTGCGCCTCCCATATATTTATGCTACCCTAACCGTGCAAGCCTGAGTAAGATTACTCAGTCTTTGTTTCTATCCACAGGTCCATGTGAGGGAACTGGCCTCTCAAACCTAGTGAACTGCCGTGCTGCCGGGCAGCAGTCTTTAGGTAAGTGCTAACTTTAATTTTTTCTGGTACACACATACAGAGAAAATAGATAGCACTTTCACATTCATAAAATTGACGGACAAGTCACATTCACCTATGATAGGGGAATGTTTATTAAGGGCAGCAGAGCAGGCAATGGGGACAAGGAGAAATCTGGCTCAGTGATGGTGGTGTATTTTTTACTTTACTCCCGACGGCTGTGATAATACATTTAGCCGATCAGGAGTTTCAGGTGGTTATGCCCACAATGGGCGGAGTTAGATACGGCGGCAGGTCCTATTGCGCACCTTTTTTCTTCTGTTATGTGTGATCAGTCCACGGGTCATCATTACTTCTGGGACATAACTCCTCCCCAACAGGAAATGCAAGAGGATTCACCCAGCAGAGCTGCATATAGCTCCTCCCCTCTACGTCAGTCCCAGTCATTCTCTTGCACCCAACGACTAGATAGGATGTGTGAGAGGACTATGGTGATTATACTTAGTTTTTATGACTTCAATCAAAAGTTTGTTATTTTAAAATAGCACCGGAGCGTGTTATTACTTCTCTGGCAGAGTTTGAGGAAGAATCTGACAGAGATTTTTTACTATGATTTTAACCGGAGTCGTTAAGATCATATTGCTGTTCTCGACCATCTGAGGGAGGTAAAGGCTTCAGATCAGGGGACAGCGGGCAGATGAATCTGCATTGAGGTATGTGGCAGTTTTTATTTTCTGAATGGAATTGATGAGAAAAGCCTGCCATACCGTTAAAATGACATGTATGTATACACTTCAGTATTCTGGGGATGGTATTTCACCGGAACTACTGTGTTAAAGGTCACTAATCCTTTTAATAACTATTCTCATGTTAAACGTTTTTGCTGGAATGTAGAATCGTTTACATTGCTGAGGTACTGTGTGAATAAATATTTGGGCATTATTTTCCACTTGGCAGTTTTTTGCTTTAATTGTGACAGTTTCGTTTCTCTTCACTGCTGTGTGGGAGAGGGAGGGGCCGTTTTTGGCGCTCTTTGCTACGCATCAAAAAATTCCAGTCAGCTACTTTTATATTTCCTGCATGATCCGGTTCATCTCTGACAGATCTCAGGGGTCTTCAAACTTCTTTGAAGGGAGGTAAATTCTCTCAGCAGAGCTGTGAGAATTCTTATAGTGACTGTGTATAAAAAACGTTGTTTTGTTTTCTTATGTACAAATTTAATTAGTGTTGTTTTTTACTAATGGGAACAAACCTTTGCTAAAAGTTGTGTTGTTTTAAAGTTTGATGCAATAACTGTTTTTCAGTTCATTATTTCAACTGTCATTTAATCGTTAGTACCTCTTTGAGGCACAGTGCGTTTTTTTGCTAAAAAAGATTATAACCAAGTTGTAAGTTTTTTTGCTAGTGTGTTAAACATGTCTGACTCAGAGGAAGATATCTGTGTCATTTGTTCCAATGCCAAGGTGGAGCCCAATAGAAATTTATGTACTAACTGTATTGATGCTACTTTAAATAAAAGTCAATCTGTACAATGTGAACAAGTTTCACCAAACAGCGAGGGGAGAGTTATGCCGACTAACTCGCCTCACGCGACAGTACCTGCATCTCCCGCCCGGGAGGTGCGTGATATTTTGGCGCCTAGTACATCTGGGCGGCCATTACAGATAACATTACAAGATATGGCTACTGTTATGACTGAAGTTTTGTCTAAATTACCTGAACTAAGAGGCAAGCGTGATCACTCTGGGGTGAGAACAGAGTGCGCTGACAATGCTAGGGCCATGTCTGATACTGCGTCACAGCTCGCAGAGCATGAGGACGGAGAGCTTCATTCTGTGGGTGACGGTTCTGATCCAAACAGATTGGACTCAGATATTTCAAATTTTAAATTTAAATTGGAGAACCTCCGTGTACTACTAGGGGAGGTCTTAGCAGCTCTCAACGATTGTAACACTGTTGCAATACCAGAGAAACTGTGTAGGTTGGATAAATACTTTGCGGTACCGGCGAGTACTGACGTTTTTCCTATACCTAAGAGACTAACTGAAATTGTTACTAAGGAGTGGGATAGACCCGGTGTGCCGTTCTCACCCCCTCCAATATTTAGAAAGATGTTTCCAATAGACGCCACCACTCGGGACTTATGGCAAACGGTCCCCAAGGTGGAGGGAGCAGTTTCTACTTTAGCTAAGCGTACCACTATCCCGGTGGAGGATAGCTGTGCTTTCTCAGATCCAATGGATAAAAAATTAGAGGGTTACCTTAAGAAAATGTTTGTTCAACAAGGTTTTATATTACAACCCCTTGCATGTATCGCGCCGATTACGGCTGCGGCAGCTTTTTGGATTGAGTCGCTTGAAGAGAACCTTAGTTCCTCTACGCTAGACGACATTACGGACAGGCTTAGAGTCCTTAAACTAGCTAATTCTTTCATTTCGGAGGCCGTAGTACATTTAACCAAACTTACGGCTAAGAACTCAGGATTCGCCATACAGGCACGCAGGGCACTGTGGCTAAAATCCTGGTCAGCTGATGTTACTTCTAAGTCCAAATTACTTAATATACCTTTCAAGGGGCAGTCCTTATTCGGGCCCGGTTTGAAAGAAATTATCGCTGACATTACGGGAGGTAAGGGCCACGCCCTACCTCAAGACAAGGCCAAAGCTAAGGCTAGACAGTCTAATTTTCGTCCCTTTCGGAATTTCAAAACAGGAGCAGCATCAACCTCCACTGCACCAAAACAGGAAGGAGCTGTTGCTCGTTACAGGCAAGGCTGGAAGCCTAACCAGTCCTGGAACAAAAGCAAGCAGGCCAGGAAACCTGCTGCTGCCCCAAAGACAGCATGAACCGAGAGCCCCCGATCCGGGACCGGATCTAGTAGGGGGCAGACTCTCTCTCTTCGCCCAGGCCTGGGCAAGAGATGTTCAGGATCCCTGGGCACTAGAGATCATATCTCAGGGATACCTTCTAGACTTCAAATTATCTCCCCCAAGAGGGAGATTTCATCTGTCAAGGTTGTCAACAAACCAGATAAAGAAGGAAGCGTTTCTACGCTGCGTACAAGATCTGTTAACAATGGGAGTGATCCATCCGGTTCCGTGGTCGGAACAAGGACAAGGGTTCTACTCAAACCTGTTTGTGGTTCCCAAAAAAGAGGGAACTTTCAGGCCAATCTTAGATTTAAAGACTCTAAACAAATTCCTAAGAGTTCCATCGTTCAAAATGGAAACTATTCGGACAATCTTACCCATGATCCAAGAGGGTCAGTACATGACCACAGTGGATTTAAAGGATGCTTACCTTCACATACCGATCCACAAAGATCATCACCGGTATCTAAGGTTTGCCTTCTTAGACAGGCACTACCAATTTGTAGCTCTTCCATTCGGATTGGCTACGGCTCCAAGAATCTTCACAAAGGTTCTGGGTGCCCTTCTAGCGGTACTAAGACCGCGAGGGATTTCGGTAGCTCCGTACCTAGACGACATTCTAATACAAGCTTCAAGCTTTCAAACTGCCAAGTCTCATACAGAGTTAGTTCTGGCATTTCTAAGGTCGCATGGATGGAAAGTGAACGAAAAGAAGAGTTCTCTCTTTCCTCTCACAAGAGTTCCATTCTTGGGGACTCTTATAGATTCTGTAGAAATGAAGATTTACCTGACAGAAGACAGGTTAACAAAACTTCAAAATGCATGCCGCGTCCTTCATTCCATTCAACACCCGTCAGTAGCTCAATGCATGGAGGTGATCGGCTTAATGGTAGCGGCAATGGACATAGTACCTTTTGCACGCCTACACCTCAGACCGCTGCAATTATGCATGCTAAGTCAGTGGAATGGGGATTACTCAGATTTGTCCCCTACTCTGAATCTGAATCAAGAGACCAGAAATTCTCTTCTATGGTGGCTTCATCGGCCACACCTGTCCAGGGGGATGCCATTCAGCAGGCCAGACTGGACAATTGTAACAACAGACGCCAGCCTACTAGGTTGGGGCGCTGTCTGGAATTCTCTGAAGGCTCAGGGACTATGGAATCAGGAGGAGAGTCTCCTTCCAATAAACATTCTGGAATTGAGAGCAGTTCTCAATGCCCTTCTGGCTTGGCCCCAGTTAATAACTCGGGGGTTCATCAGGTTTCAGTCGGACAACATCACGACTGTAGCTTACATCAACCATCAGGGAGGGACAAGAAGCTCCCTAGCAATGATGGAAGTATCAAAGATAATTCGCTGGGCAGAGTCTCACTCTTGCCACCTGTCAGCAATCCACATCCCGGGAGTGGAGAACTGGGAGGCGGATTTCTTGAGTCGCCAGACTCTTCATCCGGGGGAGTGGGAACTTCATCCGGAGGTCTTTGCCCAAATACTTCGATGTTGGGGCAAACCAGAGATAGATCTCATGGCGTCTCGCCAGAACGCCAAACTTCCTCGCTACGGGTCCAGATCCAGGGATCCGGGAGCAGTTCTGATAGATGCTTTGACAGCACCTTGGAACTTCAGGATGGCTTATGTGTTTCCACCCTTCCCGCTGCTTCCTCGATTGATTGCCAAAATCAAACAGGAGAGAGCATCAGTAATTCTAATAGCACCTGCTTGGCCACGCAGGACTTGGTATGCAGATCTAGTGGACATGTCATCCTGTCCGCCTTGGTCTCTACCTCTAAGACAGGACCTTCTGATACAGGGTCCATTCAAACATCAAAATCTAACTTCTCTGAAGCTGACTGCTTGGAAATTGAACGCTTGATTTTATCAAAACGTGGTTTTTCTGAGTCGGTTATTGATACCCTGATTCAGGCTAGGAAGCCTGTTACCAGAAGGATTTACCATAAAATATGGCGGAAATACCTATACTGGTGCGAATCCAAAGGTTACTCCTGGAGTAAGGTTAGGATCGCTAGGATATTGTCTTTTCTACAAGAAGGTTTAGAAAAGGGTTTATCAGCTAGTTCATTAAAGGGACAGATTTCAGCTCTGTCCATCTTGTTACACAGACGTCTGTCAGAAAATCCAGACGTCCAGTCCTTTTGTCAGGCTTTAGCTAGGATCAAGCCTGTGTTTAAAGCTGTTGCTCCACCATGGAGTTTAAACTTAGTTCTTAACGTTTTACAGGGTGTTCCGTTTGAACCCCTTCATTCCATTGATATAAAAATGTTATCTTGGAAAGTTCTGTTTTTAATGGCTATTTCCTCGGCTCGAAGAGTCTCTGAGTTATCAGCCTTACATTGTGATTCCCCTTATCTGATTTTTCACTCAGACAAGGTAGTTCTGCGTACTAAACCTGGGTTCTTACCTAAGGTAGTCACTAACAGGAACATCAATCAAGAGATTGTTGTCCCATCCTTGTGTCCAAATCCTTCTTCAAAGAAGGAACGTCTTTTACACAATCTGGATGTAGTTCGTGCCCTCAAGTTCTACTTGCAGGCAACTAAAGATTTTCGCCAAACTTCTTCCTTGTTTGTCGTTTACTCTGGACAGAGGAGAGGTCAAAAAGCTTCTGCTACCTCTCTCTCTTTTTGGCTTCGTAGCATAATACGTTTAGCCTATGAGACTGCTGGACAGCAGCCTCCTGAAAGAATTACAGCTCACTCCACTAGAGCTGTGGCTTCCACTTGGGCCTTTAAGAATGAGGCCTCTGTTGAACAGATTTGCAAGGCTGCAACTTGGTCTTCGCTTCATACTTTTTCCAAATTTTACAAATTTGACACTTTTGCTTCTTCGGAGGCTATTTTTGGGAGAAAGGTTCTTCAGGCAGTGGTTCCTTCTGTATAATGAGCCTGCCTATCCCTCCCGTCATCCGTGTACTTTTGCTTTGGTATTGGTATCCCAGAAGTAATGATGACCCGTGGACTGATCACACATAACAGAAGAAAACATAATTTATGCTTACCTGATAAATTCCTTTCTTCTGTTGTGTGATCAGTCCACGGCCCGCCCTGTTTTAAGGCAGGTAAATATCTTTTAAATTATACTCCAGTCACCACTTCACCCTTGGTTACTCCTTTCTCGTTGATTCTTGGTCGAATGACTGGGACTGACGTAGAGGGGAGGAGCTATATGCAGCTCTGCTGGGTGAATCCTCTTGCATTTCCTGTTGGGGAGGAGTTATGTCCCAGAAGTAATGATGACCCGTGGACTGATCACACAACAGAAGAAAGGAATTTATCAGGTAAGCATAAATTATGTTTTTCTGGCCCTGTCTCACTTCCTGTGTTCCGCATTGGAAATCAGCTGCGTCACAGATTAAGCAGCGTTGCGGTTACGGACCGTAATTGTTAAAAGATTTGAGTCCGGATCAACTACAAGTCATATACTTCATTAGTATGCTGGCAGGTAAGCACCTCAGCAAGGCTAAGCTGAGGTGTAGAGTTGTCTGGAGTGTTATTTTGGGGGCCATTATTTATTTCAAATAACAGAAAAATAAAGCAGTTATTTCTCTTGCAAGGTGTATCCAATCCACTGATTCATCCTTTACTTGTGGAATATTCTCATTCCCTACAGGAAGTGGCAAAGAGAACACACAGCAGAGCTGTCCATATAGCTCCCCCTCTAGCTCCACCCCCCAGTCATTCTCTTTGCTGGCTCTAAGCACTAGGGTCTCTCTACTGGAGGGTAAAGTGAATGTGGTGTTAGATGATCCAGGAGGGTCAATATATGACTACCGTGGATTTAAAGGATGCGTATCTGCACATTCCTGTCCACAAAGATCACCAGTTCCTCAGGTTCGCCTTTCTGGACAAGCATTATCAGTTTGTGTCCCTTCCTTTCGGGTTAGCCACTGCTCCCAGAATTTTCACAAAGGTGCTAGGGTCCCTCCTGGCGGTTCTAAGACCGCGGGGCATAGCAGTGGCGCCTTACCTAGACGACATCTTAATTCAGGCGTCGACTTTCCAAAGAACCAAGTCTCACACGGAGATCGTATTGGCCTTTCTGAGGTCTCACGGGTGGAAGGTGAACGTCAAAAAGAGTTCTCTCTCCCCCCTCACAAGAGTTCCATTCCTAGGAACCCTGATAGACTCGGTAGAAATGAAAATATTTCTGACGGAGGTCAGAAAGTTAAAACTGTTAACTACTTGCCGAGCTCTTCATTCCATTCCTCGGCCATCTGTAGCTCAGTGCATGGAGACAATCGGACTAATGGTAGCGGCAATGGACATAGTCCCTTTTGCTCGGATACACCTCAAACCACTGCAACTATGCATGCTCAAACAGTGGAATGGGGATTATGCAGATTTGTCTCCTCAAATTCAGTTGGACCAGGAGACCAGAGATTCTCTTCTCTGGTGGTTGTCTCAGGATCACCTGTCTCAGGGAATATGTTTCCGCAGGCCAGAGTGGATCATTGTAACGACCGACGCCAGTCTGTTAGGCTGGGGTGCGGTCTGGGACTCCCTGAAAACTCAGGGCTTATGGTCTCGGGAAGAAACTCTTCTCCCGATAAACATTCTGGAACTGAGGGCGATATTCAACGCTCTTCAGGAATGGCCTCAACTAGCTGCGGCCAAATTCATCAGATTTCAGTCGGACAACATCACGACTGTAGCTTACATCAATCATCAGGGGGGAACAAAGAGTTCCCTATCGATGACGGAAGTAACCAAAATAATCAGGTGGGCGGAGGATCACTCCTGCCATCTCTCAGCAATTCACATCCCAGGAGTAGACAACTGGGAGGCGGCTTTTCTAAGTCGTCAGACTTTTCACCCGGGGGAGTGGGAACTCCACCAGGAGGTATTTGCCCAGCTGTCTCAGCTATGGGGCACTCCAAAGTTGGATCTGATGGCGTCCCGTCAGAACACCAACCTTCCTCTTTACGGGTCCAGGTCCCGGGATCCCAAGGCGGTATTGATAGATGATCTAGCAGTGCCTTGGTCCTTCAATCTGGCTTTTGTTTTTCCACCGTTTCCTCTCCTCCCGCGTCTGGTTGCCTGAATCAAGCAGGAGAAGGCTTCGGTGATTCTGATAGCGCCTGCGTGGCCACGCAGGACTTAGTATGCAGACCTAGTGGACATGTCATCTGTCCCACCATGGACATTGCCAATGAGGCAGGATCTTCTAATACAGGGTCCGTTCAAGCATCCAAATTTAGTTTCTCTACGTCTGACTGCTTGGAGATTGA
This sequence comes from Bombina bombina, assembly GCF_027579735.1. Taxonomy (NCBI): domain Eukaryota; kingdom Metazoa; phylum Chordata; class Amphibia; order Anura; family Bombinatoridae; genus Bombina; species Bombina bombina. The sequence continues at coordinate 937,795,275 of NC_069499.1, forward strand.
ACGCTTAATTCTATCAAAGCGTGGGTTCTCTGAGTCAGTTATAGATACTCTGATTCAGGCTAGAAAGCCTGTCACCAGGAAAATCTACCATAAGATATGGCGGAAATATCTTTGTTGGTGTGAATCCAAGGGTTACTCATGGAGTAAGATTAGGATTCCCAGGATATTGTCCTTTCTCCAAGAAGGATTGGAGAAAGGATTGTCAGCTAGTTCCTTAAAAGGACAAATATCTGCTTTGTCTATCCTGTTACACAAGCGTCTGGCAGAGGTACCAGACGTTCAAGCGTTTGCTCAGGCTTTAGTCAGAATCAAGCCTGTCTGTAAACCTGTGGCTCCGCCATGGAGTTTGAATCTAGTTCTTTCAGTTCTTCAAGGGGTTCGGTTTGAACCTTTACATTCCATAGACATTAAGTTGTTATCTTGGAAAGTTTTGTTTTTGATAGCTATCTCTTCTGCTCGAAGAGTTTCAGAATTATCTGCCTTACAGTGTGATTCACCTTACCTGGTGTTCCACGCAGATAAAGTAGTTTTGCTTACCAAGCCTGGTTTTCTTCCTAAAGTTGTTTCTAACAAGAATATTAACCAGGAAATAGTTGTTCCTTCTCTGTGTCCTAAGAGGAGAGGTCAGAAAGCGACTGCTACCTCTCTTTCCTTTTGGCTGAAAAGCATCATCTGTTTGGCCTATGAGACTGCTGGCCAGCAGCCTCCTGAAAGAATTACTGCTCATTCTACCAGAGGAGTGGCTTCCACATGGGATTTCAAAAATGAGGCTTCTGTTGAACAGATTTGTAAGGCAGCGACTTGGTCTTCACTGCATACTTTTGCCAAATTTTACAAATTCGATACTTTTGCTTCTTCGCAGGCTATTTTTGGGAGAGAGGTTTTGCAAGCAGTGGTGCCTTCCGTTTAAGGTACCTGTCTTGTTCCCTCCCTTCATCCGTGTCCTAAAGCTTTGGTATTGGTATCCCACAAGTAAAGGATGAATCCGTGGACTGGATACACCTTGCAAGAGAAAACAGAATTTATGCTTACCTGATGAATTACTTTCTCTTGCGGTGTATCCAGTCCACGGCCCGCCCTGGCATTTAAGTCAGGTAATTTTTTTTATTTAAACTACAGTCACCACTGCACCCTATGGTTTCTCCTTTTTCTTCCTAACCTTTGGTTGAATGACTGGGGGGTGGAGCTAGAGGGGGAGCTATATGGACAGCTCTGCTGTGTGCTCTCTTTGCCACTTCCTGTAGGGAATGAGAATATCCCACAAGTAAAGAATGAATCCGTGGACTGGATACACCGCAAGAGAAAGTAATTTATCAGGTAAGCATAAATTCTGTTTTCTCTTGTTAAGTGTATCCAGTCCACGGATCATCCATTACTTGTGGGATATTCTCCTTCCCAACAGGAAGTTGCAAGAGGATCACCCACAGCAGAGCTGCTATATAGCTCCTCCCCTCACTGCCTTATCCAGTCATTCTCTTGCAACTCTCAACTAAGATGGAGGTCGTAAGAGGACTGTGGTGTTTTATACTTTATTTCTTCAATCAAAAGTTTATTTTTAAATGGTACCGGAGTGTACTGTTTATCTCAGGCAGTATTTGGAAGAAGAATATGCCTGTGTTTTCTATGATCTTAGCAGAAGTAACTAAGATCCTTTGCTGTTCTCACATATTCTGAGGAGTGAGGTAACTTCAGAGGGGGAATAGCGTGCAGGTTTTCCTGCAATAAGGTATGTGCGGTTAAAATATTTTTCTAGGGATGGAATTTGCTAGAAAATGCTGCTGATACCGAAGTAATGTAAGTAAAGCCTTAAATGCAGTGATAGCGACTGGTATCAGGCTTATTAATAGAGACATACTCTTATAAAAGTGTATTTTAAAACGTTTGCTGGCATGTTTAATTGTTTTTTATATATGTTTGGTGATAAAACTTATTGGGGCCTAGTTTTTTCCACATGGCTGGCTTGAATTTTGCCTAGAAACAGTTCCTGGAGGCTTCCCACTGTTGTAATATGAGTGGGTGGGGGCTATTTTAGCGTTTTTTTTTTGCACAGCAAAAATTACAGACACAGACATCCAGCTTCTTCCTGCATGATCCAGGACTTCTCTGAAGGGCTCAAAAGGCTTCAAAAGTCGTATTGAGGGATGTAAAAAGCCACAGTAGAGCTGTGGCAGTTGTTGTGACTGTTTAAAAAACGTTTTTGTCATTTGTTATTCCGTTTTTGGTATTAAGGGGTTAATCATCCATTTGCAAGTGGGTGCAATGCTCTGCTAACTTACATACACTGTAAAAATTTCGTTAGTGTAACTGCCTTTTTTCACTGTTATTTCAAATTTGGACAAAATTTGTGTTTCTTAAAGGCGCAGTAAGGTTTTTTATATTGCTTGTAAACTTGTTTTAAGTGTTTTCCAAGCTTGCTAGTCTCATTGCTAGTCTGTTTAAACATGTCTGACACAGAGGAACCTACTTGTTCATTAAGTTTGAAAGCCATGGTGGAGCCCCATAGGAGAATGTGTACTAAATGTATTGATTTCACCTTAAACAGTAAAGATCAGTCTTTATCTATAAAAGAATTATCACCAGAGGGTTCTGTCGAGGGGGAAGTTATGCCGACTAACTCTCCCCACGTGTCAGACCCTTCGCCTCCCGCTCAGGGGACGCACGCTAATATGGCGCCAATTACATCAGGGACGCCCATAGCGATTACCTTGCAGGACATGGCTGTAATCATGAATAATACCCTGTCAGAGGTATTATCTAGATTGCCTGAATTAAGAGGCAAGCGCGATAGCTCTGGAGTTAGGAGAGATACAGAGCGCGCAAATGCTGTAAGAGCCATGTCTGATACTGCGTCACAGTATGCAGAACATGAGGACGGAGAGCTTCATTCTGTGGGTGACATCTCTGACTCGGGGAAACCTGATTCAGAGATTTCTAATTTTAAATTTAAGCTTGAGAACCTCCGTGTATTGCTTGGGGAGGTATTAGCTGCTCTGAATGACTGTAACACAGTTGCAATTCCAGAGAAATTGTGTAGGCTGGATAGATACTATGCGGTGCCGGTGTGTACTGACGTTTTTCCTATACCTAAAAGGCTTACAGAAATTATTAGCAAGGAGTGGGATAGACCCGGTGTGCCCTTTTCCCCACCTCCTATATTTAGAAAAATGTTTCCAATAGACGCCACTTCACGGGACTTATGGCAGACGGTCCCTAAGGTGGAGGGAGCAGTTTCTACTTTAGCAAAGCGTACCACTATCCCGGTTGAGGACAGTTGTGCTTTTTCAGATCCAATGGATAAAAAATTAGAGGGTTACCTTAAGAAAATGTTTATTCAACAAGGTTTTATTTTGCAGCCCCTTGCATGCAATGCACCTGTCACTGCTGCGGCGGCATTCTGGTTTGAGGCCCTGGAAGAGGCCATCCATACAGCTCCATTGGAGGAAATTATTGACAAGCTTAGAACGCTTAAGCTAGCTAACTCATTTGTTTCTGATGCCATTGTTCATTTCACTAAACTAACGGCTAAGAATTCCGGATTCGCCATACAGGCGTGTAGGACGCTATGGCTTAAATCCTGGTCAGCTGACGTGACTTCAAAGTCTAAATTACTCAACATTCCTTTCAAGGGGCAGACCTTATTCGGGCCTGGCTTGAAGGAAATTATTGCTGATATTACTGGAGGCAAGGGTCATACCCTTCCTCAGGACAGGGCCAAATCAAAGGCCAAACAGTCTAATTTTCGTGCCTTTCGAAATTTCAAGGCAGGAGCAGCATCAACTTCCTCCGCTTCAAAGCAAGAGGGAACTGTTGCTCATTCCAGACAGGCCTGGAAACCTAACCAGTCCTGGAACAAGGGCAAGCAGGCCAGAAAACCTGCTGCTGCCCCCAAGACAGCATGAGGGAACGGCCCCCTATCCGGAAACGGATCTAGTGGGGGGCACACTTTCTCTCTTCGCCCAGGCGTGGGCAAGAGATCTTCAGGATCCCTGGGCGTTGGAGATCATATCTCAGGGATATCTTCTGGACTTCAAAGCTTCTCCTCCACAAGGGAGATTTCATCTTTCAAGGTTATCCGCAAACCAGATAAAGAAAGAGGCATTCCTAAGCTGTGTGCAAGACCTCCTAGTAATGGGAGTGATCCATCCAGTTCCGCGGACGGAACAGGGACAGGGGTTTTATTCAAATCTGTTTGTGGTTCCCAAGAAAGAGGGAACCTTCAGACCAATCTTGGATCTAAAGATCTTAAACAAATTCCTCAGAGTTCCATCATTCAAAATGGAAACTATTCGGACCATCCTACCCATGATCCAAGAGGGTCAGTACATGACCACAGTGGACTTAAAAGGATGCCTACCTTCACATACCGATTCACAAAGATCATCATCGGTTCCTAAGGTTTGACTTTCTAGACAGGCATTACCAATTTGTAGCTCTTCCCTTCGGTTGGCTACAGCCCAGAGAATCTTTACAAAGGTTCTGGGCTCACTTCTGGCGGTTCTAAGACCTCGAGGCATAGCGGTGGCTCCGTATCTAGACGACATCCTGATACAGGCGTCAAGCTTTCAAATTGCCGAGTCTCATACAGAGATAGTTCTGGCATTTCTGAGGTCGCATGGGTGGAAAGTGAACGTGGAAAAGAGTTCTCTATCCCCACTCACAAGAGTCACCTTCCTAGGGACTCTTATAGATTCTGTAGAGATGAAAATTTACCTGACGGAGTCCAGGTTATCAAAACTTCTAAATGCTTGCCGTGTCCTTCATTCCATTCCACGTCCGTCAGTGGCTCAGTGCATGGAAGTAATCGACTTAATGGTAGCGGCAATGGACATAGTGCCATTTGCGCGCCTGCATCTCAGACCGCTGCAATTATGCATGCTAAGTCAGTAGAATGGGGATTACTCAGATTTATCCCCTCTACTAAATCTGGATCCAGAGATTCTCTTCTCTGGTGGCTATCTCGGGTCCATCTGTCCAAGGGTATGACCTTTCGCAGGCCAGATTGGACGATTGTAACAATAGATGCCAGCCTTCTAGGTTGGGGCGCAGTCTGGAACTCCCTGAAGGCTCAGGGATCGTGGACTCAGGAGGAGAAACTCCTCCCAATAAATATTCTGGAGTTAAGAGCAATACTCAATGCTCTTCTAGCTTGGCCTCAGTTAGCAACCCTGAGGTTCATCAGATTTCAGTCGGACAACATCACGACTGTGGCTTACATCAACCATCAAGGGGGAACCAGGAGTTCCCTAGCGATGTTAGAAGTCTCAAAGATAATTCGCTGGGCAGAGTCTCACTCTTGCCATCTGTCAGCGATCCACATCCCAGGCGTAGAGAACTGGGAGGCGGATTTTCTAAGTCGTCAGACTTTTCATCCGGGGGAGTGGGAACTCCATCCGGAGGTGTTTGCTCAACTGATCCATCGTTGGGCAATCCAGAACTGGATCTCATGGCGTCTCGCCAGAACGCCAAGCTTCCTTGTTACGGATCCAGGTCCAGGGACCTGGGAGCGACGCTGATAGATGCTCTAGCAGCTCCTTGGTTCTTCAACCTGGCTTATGTGTTCCCACCGTTTCCTCTGCTCCCTCGACTGATTGCCAAAATCAAGCAGGAGAGAGCATCGGTGATTCTGATAGCGCCTGCGTGGCCACGCAGGACCTGGTATGCAGACCTAGTGGACATGTCATCCTTTCCACCATGGACTCTGCCTCTGAGGCAGGACCTTCTAATACAAGGTCCTTTCAATCATCCAAATCTAATTTCTCTGAGACTGACTGCATGGAGATTGAACGCTTGATCCTATCAAGGCGTGGCTTCTCCGAGTCAGTCATTGATACCTTAATACAGGCACGAAAGCCTGTCACCAGGAAAATCTACCATAAGATATGGCGTAAATATCTTATTGGTGTGAATCCAAGAATTACTCATGGAGTAAGGTTAGGATTCCTAGGATATTGTCCTTTCTCCAAGAGGGTTTGGACAAAGGATTATCAGCTAGTTCTTTAGTTGAAATGATTTTTATTGTAAAAATAAAATAAACAAAGAATAATAGATACAACACATATTGCATAATTTGTCCTATTTGTAATTCTCCAACTCTTCCCTCTATTTCTCTGGTGAGGGTCCATTAGGTAAAAGTTCATAGTAGGTTGCCACAGGTTGGCTTGCTGAACCAGAAAAACTGTGGAATGTCCAAACGCTTTTGTTTGAGCATGGAGAGATTTATCAAACAGTGTGATTAATCATACAATCGGTAAGAGCTACAGAGACCAAAGGGTGAGGCACATCACCAATTTCTGTGGGCAGTGAAAATATACATTGCAACCCTTCAGTCCCCGCTCCACTCAATTGCGTTCTATTAAAACATTTCCCAATATCTATTACCCTCTTATTGTATAACAATAAACTATAAATCAACATCCCCCCCACTCGATAAAGTATTAAACATCTACTTGCCTGCTTCAGTCTTGCTTCAGACGCCGATCCGGGAAGAGAGAGCCCCGTCTGTGGTTGGCCTGCATAAATCCCTACCCTCCACTGTCGCCTTTTGATTCTCTAAACGTATCCCGTCCTGTCTTGAACTCAAAGTTGTGTCTTAGTCAAATTCTCCAGATGTGCTTAATCAGTGTCCCCCTAATATCCAGTAATTCCAGACTTTTAAGAATTGGTCATGATTGGCTTGTATCAGTGATGCTGATTCAGAGAGTGAGTATGTTATCTTGATTTTCTCCAGTACCTCCCCCCAGGAAGGCACCCCCACCTTCCAGTATCGGGCCACACAGATCCTAGTGGCAGTGCATAAAGTGTGTATGAATGTGTTTGTGGCTGAGTTAAAAGGTGTGATATGTTCATTCAGCAAAGCTTGAGTTATTGTTAGGGTGATGTTTTCGGAGAGCACCTCGCTCAATAGTTGGGATAGTTTAGACCAAATTTGCTGAACGTGTGGGCAATCCCACCACATATGACTATACGTCCCTATCTCGTTGCAGCCTCTATAGCAATTTTTGCTACCATTTTGAGTGTAATGTGATGTGATTATCGGGGTAAGGTACCATCGAAAAGTAGTTTTAATACAGTTTTCTTTAAAGTCCGCACTGATCATACCTTTGCCTGACTTATAAAAAATCTCTGTCCAGTCCTCTTTGGAATGTGTAGCGTTAGTATCTCTGTCCCATTTCTCCATTAGTGGGGATTTGTCAGTGTGTTTAGCTTCTTGCAGTGAGATGTATATAGTGGAGATTAATTTTTTAAGTCGGGATCCAGAGCCACTTAGCTTTTCTAGTGTCGTCAACGTCTGTCTAGATTGTTGAGGTAGATATTTATTAATAGCTGATGCTATTTGTAGGTATAGAAACCATGGCAATTTTTCTGGTAATAGTTTGTCTTGTAACTGATGGTGTGTGGCTATTTTACCCTTGTGTAGAAAGTCTGCTACCCTATAGAGTCCTTTGTTCACCCATTTATTGATCAGTTTATGAGAGTCTCTATCTAATAGAGTTCGCAGAGGTCTCAACAGTGAATCTTGTGGGAATAATTTTAGGGCAGTGGTCACTGAGTGCCACATGGACATCATCTCACTTGTAGGTTTCGAAACCCCATCCAACCCAAGTCTGTCCCCTGAACGTCCCCAAAGTATATCGTCTGAGTGGTTATATTCTGCTATCTTGGACTCTACTTTCACCCATACCAGATCTGTTTGTGGATTGCCCAGCAGTGTTGTTTGTGCTAATCTCGCCGCTTGATAGTAATTAAGCAAGTTGGGTACCCCTACCCCTCCTAGTTGTCTATGTTGCTGTAGTATTTGTGATGGTATCCTAGCTTTTTTGTTCCCTCTTATAAATTTAATCAAGTCTACTTGGAGTTTATTGAGTTCTGGTATGGGAATCTTAATCGGTAGGGCCCTGAATAAATATAGTAACCTCGGGAGGACGTTCATTTTAACAGTAGATAGACGTCCGTACCAAGAGAAACCCCCAGTTCTCCACTTGTTGATCTCTTTTCGGATAGATTTATATAGTGGGACAAAATTTAGTTTGTAGAGGTCTGGGATAGCGTTAGATAACCGGATTCCTAGATATTTTATTGCTTCCTTGGCCCATTCGAACGAAAAATTAATTTCAAGGAGCTTTCTAGTGTGGGGAGGGAGAGCGATAGGAATCGCTTCACATTTCTCTTGGTTGATCTTATACCCTGATATGTCAGCATAGTCCTTTAGGACTCGGTATAGGTGGGGTAAGGATGTCATTGGATTGGACAGGGTGAGAAGGATATCGTCTGCGAATAAAGATAATTTGAATTCCTCTCTACCTATCAGAACTCCATGTATCTCTGGAGTTAATCTAATCATCGCTGCCAGTGGTTCAATACAGATAGCAAATAAAAGCGGCGACAAGGGACACCCTTGTCTTGTACCGTTACGAATATCAATTCCCCTAGACTGATAACCTGCCGCTCGGATGTAAGCTGTGGGATATGAGTATATACTTCTAATAGCTTGAACAAATGAGCCATTAAACCCTAACCTGTGTAGCACTTCAAACATAAAATCCCAATCTATTCTGTCGAACGCCTTCTCCGCGTCCAATGACAGGACCAGAGAAGGCGTTCGTGTCCTAGTTAGGTAGTCGACCAGGGAGATCGTGCGCCTGATATTGTCGGGGGCCTCTCTACCTGAGATAAATCCTACCTGGTCCGGATGGATCAAAGTTGGTAAATGTAGTTTAAGCCTGTTTGCTAAAATTTTAGTAAAGATCTTGATATCCTGATTGATTAGTGATATAGGTCTATAGCTCTGACATAATTTGGGATTCCTCCCCGGCTTAGGGATCACTACTATTTTTGCTTGCAGAATTTCTTTTGGGATTGTTTTACCTTGTAGAATATCATTACAAAAAGTTACAACATGCGGGATTAAAGTAGATTTGAAAAGTTTATAATATTCCCCTGGGAAACCATCCGGACCTGCTGCCTTTCCAGGCTTAAGTTCTTTAATAGCTAAAAGGACCTCCCTGGTCGACACCTCTGCATTTAATTCGTCTCGGGTGGCTTCGTCTATTGGACTTAAATTAGCGTCGTCTAAAAATTTGTGCAGTAACAGTTTGGTTTGGTTAGTTTTATTTGTTTTTTCTCCGTCATAAAGACCTGCGTAGTATTGTGCAAAAGTATCCGCTATTACTTGTGGGTTAGAGGTATTAGTTCCGTCTTGTGTCTGTAGAACTGGTATGGAAAATTATTTTGTCTGTTCCCTGAGTTTGTGGGCTAAGTACTTATCAGGTTTATTGGAATAAATAAAGTACTGTGATTTCAATCTATGAGCTGCTCTGAGAGATGCCCTGTTCATAATCTCTGATAATTCTAGTCTTTTGGTTTGTAGTTCTTGGAATACTGTGGCTGACAGGTTCTGTTGGTGAGTTTTAGTAAGGGTATCAATTTGAGTTTGTAATAAATCTATTTGCTTTCTATTAATCTTGTTTAGGGCCGCTTTTTCTTTGATTAGCAATCCTCTAATGAAGGGTTTGTGTGCCGCCCATGTGTTGATAGGGTTAGCTGTGGTTCCCTCGTTCATTGTCCAGTATTCTGACATGTTCTGTAAGATAGATTCGTGTGTGCCTGGTTTTTGCAATATCATAGGGTCATAGTTCCATGAACGTGTCGCACTAACATGATAGGTGTCTTTAATGTGAATTTGGACTATGGAGTGATCTGACCAAGCACAGGCGTGTATGGTGGAGGATGTCAAGTCTGGTATCAGGTTTTGGCTTACATAAACATAGTCTAATTTGGAGTATTTTTTGTGTGCGTGAGAATAGTAGGTATAGTCAGATGTTTTACCATATAGGGTATCCCATGAATCTATAATATTGTGGGATAAAAAAATCTCCTTTATTTTCTTAATCATGGAATTATGTCTTAGTTGTTTGTGTGTCAATTTAGTCTGTTCAGTATTTTGGTATGGGTACATTGATATATTAAAATCGCCTCCTAGAAGTATCCTGGCTTGTGACCATTGGGTCAGTAGATGAGATATGTGTGCAAAAAAAGATATCTGTGTCTCGTTAGGTGCATATATGTTGCATAGAATAATTTGCTTGTCTCGTTGTCTTCCTCTTACTATCAGGTACCTCCCTTCTGGGTCTCTAATTGTCTCCTCCGCCATAAATCCCATGGATTGATGTATCAGTATCGACACCCCTCTCTTTTTTTTGTCTGATGTTGAATGGTAGTGTTGTGTGAAGTGTCTTGACCAGTATTTTGGAACTACCTCTTTGGTGAAGTGTGTTTCCTGCAAGAAAATGAGCTTAGCGTTTAATCTCAGGTATTGCGACAGTGCTGTCCGTCTTTTAAGGTCTGTGTTAAGGCCTCTAACATTATGTGAAATTAAGCGAATATCACTAGTCATTACTTACAATTTGGTGTTTGGGGCTCTCCCCCCCGGATCCGCCTCTTCCACATTCACAAGCATTATCCCCGGATAACTCAAGAAGGGTGGTTTCGCCAAAGCGGGGCAAGCAATGTAGGAAAACAAAGACAACATCATTATTAGGCAAGTTACATATAGTTTGCAGCGTATCAACTGTGAAATATCGAGTGGCAACATTAAAAACAATAAATAACAAATGACTCCTACATTGGGTAACTATATGTAGAAGATAAACATAGAAAATTAACAAAACTATGATCTCCCCCCCCCTCCCCCCTATTACTTCAAACATTTTCTGAATATTTTGTATTCCCACTGCCAAAGTGGTAGATTTGGGCACGATTAATAGTCAGAGTTAATTTGAACATATTACTGACAGTTCCCACCCCCGTCAGCCTTTGTCTAGGGGTGTGATACTAAACCTTGATTACTTATGTCTCCACAAGGTGTTTGGTGGGACATACTGCTTCAATCCAGACCCTGGAATCTCCGAGCTTGTATTGGATAAAAATGTCATGTTTTGGTTTTCTTCTTCGTGACTTTTGTCCATTTTGGTTTTTGTAGTTGGTTGTGTCTAGATGTCTGCTGCTCGGTATCTTCATCATGGTTGCTTTGCGGTAGATCTGGGATCTCCAAGTGTAGTTTGCTACAAATTGCTGGAATCTCGTCCGGTTCTCTAAGACTTAGAGGTCTGCCATTATGTATGATGTATAGATTAAAGGGGAATCCCCATCTATATCTGATTTGATGTTTCCTCAGGATAGTGGTGAGAGGTTTCAAACCGCTTCTTCTCTGCAGCGTCTTGAGACAGAGGTCTCTAGGTGGGGCTTCCTCTTTTGGTTTGGCACGAAGTGCTCTGTGTGCTCTTTCCATTTGGAATTTCTCGTCGCCTCCTTCTCCTGTTATGGCTTGGAAGAGCTGATGTAGATAGATATGTAATTCTTCTGCTGTTACAGATTCAGGTATTCCTTTCAGCCTTAGGTTACATCTTCGGCTTCTATTTTCAAGATCTTCTAGTTTGTCTTGCATTTCCATAACCTCTTGTTGTTGTGCAGTAAGTTGCTGCTTGAAGTTAGAGAGATCTTCTGTTACTGAGGTGTCAGCGTCTTCTAGGATCGCCACTCTAGAGCCTAGGTCTATAACATCTTGCTTAATTTCTGCTAGACTGTTGGTTATAGTGCTTTGAAATGTGTCGATTTTTTCCCATAACTTGTCAAAGTTCTGGTTGATATCTTGCTTTGATACCAGTGTCTTGAGGTCAGCTTTTGTAGCGGGGGTAGAATCATCTACCTGGATTTGTGAGTCTGTATCAGAATCCACCTCTTCATCTGCTTCGCTATTGATTGCCTCTATAGCCTTCTCTTTTACTGGTTTAAAAAACATAGTTGCTGTTGGAGTTTTAAGTCCTTGAGAGGATTTAGTGTGCTTTCTAGCTGTCATATTGACTAATATATGTCACCCGGTGCGGTGGTAAGTTATTAGTTGACAG
>NC_069499.1:938464677-938504677 GCF_027579735.1 Bombina bombina
AAAAGTCTTTTAAAACTTCTCTTTTTTCAGATGAATTTTTAAAATGAACATCATCATTCTGATACTGATAATGGTTCTTCTGGTTCAGAGGTTTCTGTCTCAGAGGTTGATGCTGATAAATCTTTGTATTTGTTCAAGATGGAATTTATTCGTTCTTTATTTAAAGAAGTATTAATTGCATTAGAAATAGAGGATTCTGGTCCTCTTGATACTAAAACTAAACGTTTAAATAAGGTTTTTAAATCTCCTGTAGTTATTCCAAAAGTGTTTCCTGTCCCTGATGCTATTTCTGAAGTAATTTCCAGGGAATGGAATAATTTGGGTAATTCATTTACTCCTTTTAAAACGTTTTAAGCAATTATATCCTGTGCCATCTGACAGATTAGAGTTTGGGACAAAATCCCTAAGGTTAATGGGGCTGTCTCTACTCCTGCTATATTTTTAGCGGATGTTGCTGCAGCTTCAACTTTTTGGTTAGAAGTTTTAGCGCAACAAGTAACAGATCATAATTCTCATAGCATTATTATTCTTCTATAACATGCTAATTATTTTATTTGTGATGCCATCTTTGATATCATTAGAGTTGATGTCAGGTATATGTCTCTAACTATTTTAGCTAGAAGAGCTTTATGGCTTAAAACTTGGAATGCTGATATGTCTTCTAAGTCAACTTTGCTATCCCTTTCTTTCCAGGGTAATTAATTATTCGGTTCTCAGTTGGATTCTTTTATCTCAACTGTTACTGGAAGGAAGGGAACTTTTTTACCACAGGATAAATAATCTAAGGTAAATTTAGGTCTAATAATTGTTTTCGTTCCTTCTATCACAACAAGGAACAAAAGCCTGATCCTTCATCCTCAGGAGCGGTATCAGTTTGGAAACCATCTTCAGTTTGGAATATATCCAAGCCTTATAGAAACCCAAAGCCAGCTCCTAAGTCCCCATGAAGGTGCGGCCCTCATTCCAGCTCAGCTGGTATGGGGCAGTTTACGTTTTTTTTCAAAGAAATTTGGATCAATTCCGTTCACAATCTCTGGTTTCAGAACATTGTTTCAGAAGGGTACAGAATTGGCTTCAAGTTAAGGCCTCCTGCAAAGAGATTTTTTTCTTTCCCGTGTCCCAGTAAACCCAGCAAAGGCTCAAGCATTTCTGAAATGTGTTTCAGATCTAGAGTTGGCTGGAGTAATTATGCCGGTTCCAGTTCTGGAACAGGGGCTGGGGTTTTATTCTATCTCTTCATTGTACCAAAGAAGGTCTATTCCTTCAGACCAGTTCCGGATCTATCAATATTGAATCGTTATGTAAGGATACCAACATTCAAGATGGTAACTGTAAGGACTATCCTGCCTTTTGTTCAGCAAGGGCATTATATGTCTACAATAGATTTACAGGATGCATTTCTGCATATTCCGATTCATCCAGATCACTTTTAGTTTCTGAGATTCTCTTTTCTAGACAAGCATTACCAGTTTGTGGCTCTTCCGTTTGGCCTAGCATCAGCTCCAATAATTTTTACAAAGGTTCTCGGTGCCCTTCTGTTTGTAACCAGAGAACAGGGTATTGGTTTTTCCTTATTTGGACGATATCTTGGTACTTGCTCAGTCTTCACATTTAGCAGAATCTCATACGAATCGACTTGTGTTGTTTCTTCAAGATCATGGTTGGAGGATCAATTTATCAAAAAGTTCATTGATTCCTCAGACAAGGGTAACCTTTTAGGTTTCCAGATAGATTCAGTGTCCATGACTCTGTCTTTATCAGACAAGAGAAGTCTAACATTGATATCAGCTTATACCTTCAGTCACAATCATTCCCTTTGGTAGCCTTATGCATGGAAATTTTAGGTCTTATGACTGCTGCATCGGACGCGATCTCCTTTGCTCGTTTTCACATGCGACCTCTTCAGCTCTGTATGCTGAACCAATGGTGCAGGGATTACACAAAGATATCTCAATTAATATCTTTAAAACCGATTGTACGACACTCTCTGACGTGGTGGACAGATCACCATCGTTAAGTTCAGGGGGCTTCTTTTGTTCTTCTGACCTGGACTGTAATTTCACAGATGCAAGTCTTACAGGTTGGGGAGCTGTGTGGGGGTCTCTGACGGCACAAGGGGTTTGGGAATCTCAGGGGGTGAGATTACCGATCAATATTTTGGAACTCCGTGCAATTTTCAGAGCTCTTCAGTCTTGGCCTCTTCTGAAGAGAGAGTCGTTCATTTGTTTTCAGACAATGTCACAACTGTGGCATACATCGATCATCAAGGAGGGACTCACAGTCCTCTGGCTATGAAAGAAGTATCTCGAATTCTGGTTTGGGCGAAATCCAGCTCCTGTCTAATCTCTGCGGTTCATTTCCCAGGTATAGACAATTGGGAAGCGGATTATCTCAGTCGCCAAACGTTGCATCCGGGCGAATGGTCTCTTCACCCAGAGGTATTTCTTCAGATTGTTCAAATGTGGGAACTTCCAGAAATAGATCTGATGGCTTCTCATCTAAACAAGAAACTTCCCAGGTATCTGTTCAGATCCCGGGATCCTCAGGCGGAGGCAGTGAATGCATTATCACTTCCTTGGAAGTATCATCCTGCCTATATCTCTCCACCTCTAGCTCTTCTTCCAAGAGTAATCTCCAAGATTCTGAAGGAATGCTCGTTTGTTCTGCAGGTAGCTCCAGCATGGACGGATCTTGTTCGGATGGCCTCTTGCCAACCGTGGGCTCTTCCGTTCAGACCAGACCTTCTGTCGCAAGGTCCTTTTTTTCCATCAGGTTCTCAAATCTTTAAATTTAAGGGTATGGAGATTGAACGCTTGATTCTTGGTCAAAGAGGTTTCTCTGACTCTGTGATTAATACTATGTTACAGGCTCGTAAATCTGTATCTAGAGAGATATATTATAGAGTCTGGAAGACTTATATTTCTTGGTGTCTTCTCATCATTTTTCCTGGCATTCTTTTAGAATTCCGAGAATTTTACAGTTTCTTCAGGATGGTTTAGATAAAGGTTTGTCCGCAAGTTCCTTGACAGGACAAATCTCTGCCCTTTCTGTTCTTTTTCACAGAAAGATTGCTAATCTTCCTGATATTCATTGTTTTGTACAAGACTTGGTTCGTATAAAACCTGTCATTAAGTCAATTTCTCCTTCTTGGAGTTTGAATTTGGTTCTGGGGGCTCTTCTAGCTCCTCCTTTTGAACCCATGCATTCATTGGACATTAAACTTCTTTCTTGGAAAGTTTTGTTTCTTTTGGTCATCTCTTCTGCCAGAAGAGTCTCTGAATTATCTGCTCTTTCTTGTGAGTCTCCTTTTCTGATTTTTCATCAGGATAAGGTGGTGTTGCGAACTTCTTTTGAATTTTTACCTAAGGTTGTGTATTCTAACAACATTAGTAGAGAAATTGTGGTTCCTTCATTATGTCCTAATCCTAAGAATTCTAAGGAGAAATCATTGCATTCTTTGGATGTTGTTAGAGCTTTGAAATATTATGTTGAAGCTACTAAGTCTTTCCGAAAGACTTCTAGTCTATTTTTCATCTTTTCTGGTTCTAAAAAGGGCCAGAAAGCTTCTGCCATTTCTTTGGCATCTTGGTTGAAATCTTTATTTCATCATGCCTATGTCGAGTCGGGTAAAACTCCGCCTCAAAGGATTACAGCTCATTCTACTATGTCAGTTTTTACTTCCTGGGCGTTTAGGAATGAAGCTTCGGTTGTTCAGATTTGCAAAGCAGCAACTTGGTCCTCTTTGCATACTTTTACTAATTCTACCATTTTGATGTGTTTTCTTCTTCTGAAGCAGTTTTTGGTAGAAAAGTACTTCAGGCAGTGGTTTCAGTTTGAATCTTCTGCTTATGTTTTCATTAAACTTTATTTTGGGTGTGGATTATTTTCAGCAGGAATTGGCTGTCTTTATTTTATCCCTCCCTCTCTAGTGACTCTTGCGTGGAAAGATCCACATCTTGGGTAGTCATTATCCCATACGTCACTAGCTCATGGACTCTTGCTAATTACATGAAAGAAAACATTATTTATGTAAGAACTTACCTGATAAATTAATTTCTTTCATATTAGCAAGAGTCCATGAGGCCCACCCTTTTTTGTGGTGGTTATGATTTTTTTGTATAAAGCACAATTATTCCAATTCCTTATGTTTTATGCTTTCGCACTTTTTTCTTATCACCCCACTTCTTGGCTATTCGTTAAACTGATTTGTGGGTGTGGTGAGGGGTGTATTTATAGGCATTTTAAGGTTTGGGAAACTTTGCCCCTCCTGGTAGGAATGTATATCCCATACGTCACTGGCTCATGGACTCTTGCTAATATGAAAGAAATGAATTTATCAGGTAAGTTCTTACATAAATTATGTTATTTTTTGTGTTTTAAAAGGGATACTAAACCCATTTTTTTTTTTATTTCATGATTCAGATAGAGCATGCAATTTTAAGCAACTTTCTAATTTATTCCTATTTATTTGAAAAGCAAGAATGTTCGCTTAGGGGCTGGACCATTTTTGGTTCAGCACCTGGGTTGCGGTTGCTGATTAGTGGCTAAATGTAGCTGTGGGATGCAGGTTCGTCATCCAAATTCTTTTTAATCTGACTTTTCACACTACCCTTCTATTTGGGAAGAAATTAGAAAATTTGGTTGCAAAGAGGATAGGCAGACAAGCAGTTTTTTCTTTTTTTTTTTTCAAGCAGCAGGTTTTAAAAGGACATCATCTGTGTTTTACAGAAATTTTTCCTTTAGAAATGTTTTTCCTTTATGAAAGAATCCTTTCATGCCCAAACTTGGAGATCTTTTACAGCAGCAAAAAGGAAAAGTTAATGAAGGCCTGTGTCCTCCCAGAATGTCAAGCCACAATGATGGTCCGTGTACCCAAATCATTCCTTTAGGAACAAGGCTGTTTAATTTCAGGGATATTTGGGTACGGATGATTGTGGATGTGGTTCAGACAGGCTACGTTTTAGAATTCAGGATTCTTCGGATTCCTTCAGATTGAGTGAAAAAATGACAATTTTCCAATATTTGGAGCAATTTTTCACCTCCAAGGTTAATCGAGAAGTCTTCCCTGTTTTATTCCAGAATGCTCCTGATAAAGAAAGGAGTGAAGTCTTGAAGGACATTAAATCATTTGAAACCAGAAAGATTCATGATTGAATCATTACTTACGGTTTTGTCAATGATTTTACGCAAGGTCTTTCTAGTATCTATACATCTGAAGGATGCATACGTCCATATTCCTGTTACACCCCATTACAGATGTTTTCTAAGATTTACAGTGGGGGAGCTGCACTTTCAGTTTTTGGGCACTTCCGTTCAGAATTTCTTCGACTTAAAGTATATTCACCAAGGTGTTCCCTTTAGTAGTGGAAATTTGCAAACCATGTATCTTTTTATTCTGCTTTATCTATACGACATCTTGTTATTGGCAGAGTAGGAACAATAGACCATGGCTTATACTCAGCAGGTATTGTGTGTTCTGCACACTTTCAGATGTATAATAAACTTGGAGAAAAGCCAACTGCAGTTGCAAAGGAAAATATGCTCTTTCTACCCCATCAAACATTGCTGGAGCAAGTAGCATGTGTCATATCTTCAGAAATTCAGCCAGTTGGATGTAATTTCTGTGAAAATTAACTTCACGATTTTCATTTTCTATTGGGCAAGGTGGAGATTGAGATATTTTCAGATATACTTCCTCAAGCACTGGAAGAAAAATCTACCTCTGACACCCATTATGGATACCCTTTAAGACTCTTCTCATTTGGTGGTTACACATGGGATCCCTTTGTCCCATAGTCAGTGTGTGGAGGTCATAATAGACTCCCACAGAAGAGGTTGGGAGGTAATCTGATGCATGTGTAAGGATTTTGAAGACGGTAAATCTTCTTGAATTAAAGGCAGCCTTTCAAGCATTAAAACATTTCAGCATATTCTTCATAGACAAGAGGTGAAGATTCTTTCAGACAATGTGACAACTGTCTCTTATATACAATATCCTTAAGGGACAAGAAGTTCAGCTGTCCTGCAGGCATTAGCACCAATTTTCTAATTGTTATAGAAACATCTATTTTACATTATAGTTGTTCATCTTTTTTTTTTTTTAGTTGCTACCCCATAGTGGGCTTATTGGGGATCATTGTTTTCACACATGTCTGGAACTTAAGGCTGGCAAATGTGTTTCCACTGTTATTATTATTATTATCGGTTATTTGTAGAGCGCTAAACAGATTCCACTGTTGGCTCTCATCCAAGTTGCTGAATAAGCAAGGCTTAGCCAGATGAGTATTTCATATACAATAATCCATACACTTTAACAATAAAGGAAACGGTCTACCTCTAAAACCTACTATAGAATATTGGTCATATTTTCTATGTGGAAGAGTAACCGTTTACAGAAAAGTTTTCAGCTGTGCCATCTCCTGTTGTTTCTCTGTGATGGGTTCCAACAGGGTTTATCGTCGGCTACACTTAAAGTGCAAGTATCAGAAATATCAGCAATATCAGCAGTTTGTTGGGCACAGGATCCAGTAGTGATTCTTTCAAGGATTATCTGATATCTGTCCATTGTCCAGAACTCCTTTTCATTAATGGGATCTGCCCCTTGTGTTGAATGCTTTGATGGAGCCTCCCTTTGAGCCATTGAAATTGGTTTCCCTAAAAACTGTTTCTTGTAATGATCACATCTGCAAGACGTGTTACTGAACTGCAGGAATTCACCAGGATAAGATGATCTCCAAACGAAAAGTGGCATGATTTTAACTCCTCCAGTAATATTGTTCTACAATGAAATTGAACAGGAAACCACAAACTTTGGATATGAAACTTTTCCTTTTTCTCTTGTTAAGTGTAGTCAGTCCACGGGTCATCCATTACTTATGGGATTATATCTCTTCCCAACAGGAAGTTGCAAGAGGATCACCCAAGCAGAGCTGCTATATAGCTCCTCCCCTCACATGTCATATCCAGTCATTCTCTTGCAAGTCTCAACAAAGGAGGTTGTGAGAGGAGACAGGAGTTTTTTACTTAATCTTCAATCAAAAGTTTGTTATTTTAAAATGGCCCCCGGAGTGTGCTGTTTTTTCTCTCAGGCAGTATTTAGAAGAAGAAAATCTGCCTGCGTTTTCTATGATCTTAGCAGACGTAACTAAGATCCACTGGCTGTTCTCGCACATTCTGAGGAGGGGTAACTTCAGAAAAGGGAATAGCATGCGGGGTTCTCCGCAAATGAGGTATGTGCAGTATAATATTTTCTAGGAATGGAATTGACTAAGAAAACACTGCTGTTACCCATATGATGTAAGTACAGCCTTTAATGCAGTAGTAGCGACTGGTATCAGGCTGTTAAATGTATGCGCAGTTGAGTTATTTTCTAGGGACTAGAATTTGACTGAGAAAATACTGTTAATACTGAAATAAATGTATAAGCCTTAACTGCAGTAGAAGCGACTGGTAGCAGGCTTAGTGATAACTTTACATAACACTGGAAAAGTTGTTTTTAAAACGTTTACTGGCATGTTATTCGTTTTGTGAGGTACTTTGGTGATAAATCTTTTTGGGCATGATTTTTTTCCACATGGCTAACGTATATTTCTGCATAGAAACAGTTATTTCAGGTCTCCCACTGTTGTAAATGAGTGGGAGGGGCCTTTTTTTAGCGCCTTGTTTCGCAGATAAAATTCTAGCACAGTCTTCCTGCCTTTTCCTCCTTGATCCAGGACGTCTCCAGAGAGCTCAGGGGTCTTCAAAATTCATTTTTGAGGGAGGTAATCAGTCACAGCAGACCTGTGACAGTGTGTTTGACTGTGAGAAAAACGTTAAATCTAAAATTGGTTATCCGGTTGTGGGTATTGAGGGGTTAATCATCCGTTTGCTAGTGGGTGCAATCCTCTGCTAAATTCATACATTTCCTGTTAAAATTGTTGGCTATAACTGAATTAGTTCATTGTTATTTCAACTGTGACAGTTTTTTTGTGTTTTTAAAAGCGCTGCTGCGTTTTTTCATATTGCTTGTAAATTCACTGAAAGTTTTTTTCCAAGCTTGCTAGCCTTCATTGCTAGTCTGTTAAACATGTCTGATACAGATGAATCTACTTGTTCATTATGTTTAAAAGCCAATGTGGAGCCCAATAGAAATTTGTGTACCAATTGTATTGATGTTACTTTAAATAAAAGTCAGTCTTTACCGGTAAAGAAATTATCACCAGACATCGAGGGGGAAGTTATGCCGTCTAACTCTCCTCACGTGTCAGTACCTTCGCCTCCCGCTCAGGAGGTGCGTGAGATTGTGGCGCCAAGTACATCAAGGCCCTTACAAATCACTTTGCATGATATGGCTAATGTTATGAAAGAAGTATTATCTAATTTGCCTGAGCTAAGAGGCAAGCGCGATAGCTCTGGGTTTAGGACAGAGCGCGCCAATGACACGAGAGCCATGTCCGATACTGCGTCACAATTTGCAGAACATGAGGACGGAGAGCTTCATTCTGTGGGTGACGGATCTGATCCGGGGAGACCGGATTCAGAAATTTCAAATTTTAAATTTAAGCTTGAGAACCTCCGTGTATTGCTAGGGGAGGTGTTAGCGGCTCTGAATGATTGCGACACGGTGGCAATCCCAGAGAAATTATGTAGGCTGGATAAATACTATGCGGTACCGGTGTGTACTGACGTTTTTCCTATACCTAAAAGGCTTACAGAGATTATTAGCAAGGAGTGGGATAGACCCGGTGTGCCTTTTTCCCCTCCTCCGATATTTAGAAAAATGTTCCCAATAGACGCCACCACACGAGACTTATGGCAGACGGTCCCTAAGGTGGAGGGAGCAGTTTCTACTTTAGCCAAGCGTACCACTATCCCGGTGGAGGATAGTTGTGCCTTCTCAGATCCAATGGATAAAAAATTAGAAGGTTACCTTAAGAAAATGTTTGTTCAACAAGGTTTTATATTACAGCCCCTTGCATGCATTGCGCCCGTCACTGCTGCGGCGGCATTCTGGTTTGAGTCTCTGGAAGAGGCTATTCGCACAGCACCATTGGATGAGATTATGAACAAGCTTAAAGCCCTTAAGCTAGCTAATGCATTTGTTTCGGATGCCGTGGTGCATTTAACCAAACTAACGGCTAAGAACTCCGGATTCGCCATCCAGGCGCGCAGAGCGCTATGGCTTAAATCCTGGTCAGCAGATGTAACTTCTAAATCTAAATTGCTTAATATTCCTTTCAAAGGGCAAACCTTATTCGGGCCCGGCTTGAAAGAAATTATTGCTGACATTACTGGAGGTAAGGGTCACTCCTTTCCTCAGGACAGGGCCAAATCAAAGGCCAAACAGTCTAATTTTCGTGCCTTTTCGTAATTTCAAGGCAGGAGCAGCATCCACTTCCTCCGCTCCAAAACAGGAAGGGACTGCTACTCGTTACAGACAGGGTTGGAAAAGCAACCAGTCCTGGAACAAGGGCAAGCAGGCCAGAAAACCTGCTGCTGCCCCTAAGACAGCATGAAGTAAGGACCCCCTGTCCGGAAACGGATCTAGTGGGGGGCAGACTTTCTCTCTTCGCCCACGCTTGGGCAAGAGATGTCCAGGATCCCTGGGCGTTGGAGATCATATCTCAGGGATATCTTCTGGACTTCAAAGCTTCTCCTCCACAAGGGAGATTTCATCTTTCAAGGTTATCAGCAAACCAAATAAAGAAAGAGGCGTTTCTACGCTGTGTACAAGACCTCTTATTAATGGGGGTGATCCACCCAGTTCCGCGGACGGAACAAGGGCAAGGATTTTATTCAAATCTGTTTGTGGTTCCCAAGAAAGAGGGAACCTTCAGACCAATCTTGGACTTAAAGATCCTAAACAAGTTCCTAAGAGTTCCATCATTCAAAATGGAAACTATTCGAACCATCCTACCCATGATCCAAGAGGGTCAGTACATGACCACAGTGGACTTAAAGGATGCCTACCTTCACATACCGATTCACAAGGATCATTATCGGTATCTTAAGATTTGCCTTCCTAGACGGGCATTACCAGTTTGTAGCTCTTCCCTTCGGGTTAGCTACGGCCCCAAGAATCTTTACAAAGGTTCTGGGCTCACTTCTGGCGGTGCTAAGACCGCGAGGCATAGCGGTGGCTCCGTACCTAGACGACATTCTGATACAAGCGTCAAGTTTTCAAACTGCCAAGTCTCATACAGAGATAGTTCTGGCATTTCTGAGGTCGCATGGGTGGAAGGTGAACGTGGAAAAGAGTTCTCTATTACCACTCACAAGGGTTCCCTTCTTAGGGACTCTTATAGATTCTGTAGAGATGAAAATTTACCTGACGGAGGCCAGGTTATCAAAGCTTCTAAATGCTTGCCGTGCCCTTCATTCCATTCCACACCCGTCAGTAGCCCAGTGCATGGAAGTAATCGGCTTAATGGTAGCAGCAATGGACATAGTACCATTTGCGCGCATCTGCATCTCAGACCGCTGCAATTATGCATGCTCAGTCAGTGGAATGGGGATTACTCAGATTTGTCCCCTCTAATAAATCTGGATCAAGAGACCAGGGATTCTCTTCTCTGGTGGCTTTCTTGACTCCATCTGTCCAAAGGGATGACCTTTCGAAGGCCAGATTGGACGATTGTAACAACAGATGCCAGCCTTCTAGGTTGGGGCGCAGTCTGGAACTCCCTGAAGGCTCAGGGATTGTGGACTCAGGAGGAGAAACTCCTCCCAATAAATATTCTGGAATTGAGAGCGATATTCAATGCTCTTCTAGCTTGGCCTCAGTTGGCAACACTGAGGTTCATCAGATTTCAGTCGGACAATATCACGACTGTGGCTTACATCAACCATCAAGGGGGAACCAGGAGTTCCCTAGCGATGTTGGAAGTATCAAAGATAATTCGCTGGGCAGAGTCCAACTCTTGCCACCTGTCAGCGATCTATATCCCAGGCGTGGAGAACTGGGAGGCGGACTTCCTAAGTCGTCAGACTTTTCATCCGGGGGAGTGGGAACTTCATCCGGAGGTCTTTGCTCAACTAATTCATCGTTGGGGCAAACCGGAACTGGATCTCATGGCTTCTCGACAGAATGCCAAACTTCCTTGCTACGGATCCAGGTCCAGGGACCCGGGAGCGGCGCTGATAGATGCTCTAGCAGCCCCTTGGGTTTTCAACATGGCTTATGTGTTTCCACCATTTCCGCTGCTTCCTCGGCTGATTGCCAGGATCAAACAGGAGAGAGCATCGGTGATTCTGATAGCACCTGCGTGGCCACGCAGGACCTGGTTTGCAGATCTAGTGGGCATGTCGTCCTGTCCACCATGGTCTCTACCTCTGAGTCAGGACCTTCTAATTCAGGGTCCTTTCAACCATCCAGATCTAATTTCTCTGAGGCTGACTGCATGGAGATTGAACGCTTGATTCTATCAAAGCGTGGCTTCTCGGAGTCGGTTATTGATACCTTAATACAGGCTCGGAAACCTGTTACCAGAAAAATTTACCATAAAATATGGCGTAAATACTTATATTGGTGTGAATCCAAGAGTTACTCATGGAGTAAAGTTAGGATTCCTAGGATTTTGTCCTTTCTACAAGAGGGTTTAGAAAAGGGTTTATCTGCTAGTTCATTAAAGGGACAGATTTCTGCTCTGTCTATTCTGTTACACAAACGTCTGGCAGATGTTCCAGACGTTCAGGCTTTTTGTCAGGCTTTGGCTAGGATTAAGCCTGTGTTTAAGACTGTTGCTCCGCCGTGGAGCTTAAACTTAGTTCTTAAAGTTCTTCAAGGTGTTCCGTTTGAACCCCTCCATTCCATTGATATTAAGCTATTATCTTGGAAAGTTCTGTTTTTGATGGCTATTTCCTCGGCTCGAAGAGTCTCTGAGTTATCTGCCCTACACTGTGATTCTCCTTATCTGATTTTCCATTCAGACAAGGTAGTTCTGCGTACTAAACCTGGGTTTTTACCTAAGGTGGTTTCTAACAGGATTATCAATCAAGAGATTGTTGTTCCATCTTTATGTCCTAACTTCAATGAAGGAACGACTTCTTCAATGAAGGAACGACTTTTGCATAATCTGGACGTGGTCCGTGCCCTGAAGTTCTATTTACAGGCAACTAAAGATTTTCGTCAAACTTCTTCCCTGTTTGTCGTTTACTCTGGACAGAGGAGAGGTCAAAAAGCTTCGGCTACCTCTCTCTCCTTTTGGCTTCGTAGCATAATACGTTTAGCCTATGAGACTTCTGGACAGCAGCCTCCTGAAAGAATTACAGCTCATTCCACTAGAGCTGTGGCTTCCACCTGGGCCTTTAAAAATGAGGCCTCTGTTGAACAGATTTGCAAGGCTGCAACTTGGTCTTCACTTCACACTTTTTCAAAATTTTACAAATTTGACACTTTTGCTTCTTCGGAGGCTGTTTTTGGGAGACAGGTTCTACAGGCAGTGGTTCCTTCCGTTTAAGTGCCTGCCTTGTCCCTCCCATCATCCGTGTACTTTGGCTTTGGTATTGGTATCCCATAAGTAATGGATGACCCGTGGACTGACTACACTTAACAAGAGAAAACATAATTTATGCTTACCTGATAAATTTATTTCTCTTGTAGTGTAGTCAGTCCACGGCCCGCCCTGTCTTTCAAGGCAGACCTAAATTTTAATTAAACTCCAGTCACCACTGCACCCTATGGTTTCTCCTTTCTCGTCTTGTTTCGGTCGAATGACTGGATATGACATGTGAGGGGAGGAGCTATATAGCAGCTCTGCTTGGGTGATCCTCTTGCAACTTCCTGTTGGGAAGAGATATAATCCCATAAGTAATGGATGACCCGTGAACTGACTACACTACAAGAGAAATAAATTTATCAGGTAAGCATAAATTATGTTTTTTTAATTTATTTTTTAATTTTTATTGAGGTTGTATTCACAGAAAGAAGTAAAATATTACATTAAGTACATGTTCAAAAACTTAAACAATAATAAATGCCTCAGTGTTTACTTCATTATTACAAACATATATAATATGCATTCGTAAAGTGTTATCCACTCTATTATCTTCTAGTCCCCCTTAAGGCAGCTTAGGGTTCCAGATCATACAAAATAAGGAAAAACAAAATAAAAAACATTTACCGTGTATCAACCACAGTCATTCCTGTGAAAGTCAATCAATAAATAACCAAGCATAAAGGAAAAAGTGGAGAAAATAGTGAAAACTGTGCCTGTCTTCTCCACCCACAGGTGGGATTTATATTATCCCTTATCTTCTTCTTCTTCAGAGACACCTATAACACTGTACTCACTCTACCTTCTATTATATACAACCTAAAAGGTTTTCCACAGTCTACATAAGATGTTACAAACAAAACAGAGAGGAGAGAGAGGAAAAAAAAGGAAAAAAGAAAATGGGAATTGTATATCCACTCCTCCCTCTCTCCTTACTCCTAGCCCTCAATCACCCCAAGAATCCAGGAAACTACCGGTTAGTAGAGCTATACTGAAATAATCAGATTTCCTAAAGGGATAAAGTATCTGCTTTTGAACCCTGACTGGGAATGTCAATAGCACCTTTAGCCATTTCTGAAAGAAAAAGGTGACCCTCTTCTCCTGTTATATATTTACATTAAACTGTTCTATATTCATCTGTATCAATATTTTATTATTGAACTCTTTCATCGTTGGACTGTTTTTGGATTTCCAAGATTTCAATATAACATTACGCCCAATCAAGATAGCCATATTAATTAATATTTTATTCTCTATACCATTTATGTTTGGGTGCAAGAAGAATATGTGTTGTGCCTCTAATTTTCATTTCCTTTCCATGAATCTGTTAACCCAATAATTGACTCTGCTCCAACATTTTTGAATCTTGGGACATAGCCACAGACAATGACTAATATCAGCATTCGGGAAATTACATCTGGGGCAACCCATCTTATTTCGTTTAGACCACTTTGCAATAGCTGCTGGTGTCATATAAGCCTTATATAAAATTCTCACATGAGATCCCTTTCAGCTGATTGAGTTAGAAGCTTTGTAACTCTGTGTAATCTCTTCTACTGAGATTTCTCTGAACACCTTTACGCCAGTTGTTGTTTATTTTAAAATTATCCTGACCAGTTTTCTGCATCACAAGGTTATACCAAATCGATACTGAACTTAACCCTGTTTGATATACTTTCAAGTAGGCATCTATTACTCCCAGCGACCAATTGTTCCCATGTTTCTCTTTTAGATTTAAAAAAAAAAGTCTGATTTGCAAATAAGCATAAAACTCTTTTGGAGATAAGACAAATTCCTGAGCTAATACATTCAATGATTTAATTGTCTGTAGTTCTGAATGTTTGAGTTGAGCTACATAAAATAGGCTCTTCTGCTCCCATTTCTTGAAAATACTGTGCTCTAGCCCAGGTACAAAGTCTGGGTTTCCTCGACTAGTTAGATATTGGGAGACCTGATTATTAATATCTAACTCCTTATTGTACTTGATCCAGGAGATCACTACATTATCGACTGTTTTCCTTTTGGCCACATCTTTAGGTATACTCTTAAAACTGAGATGAAGTAAACTTTTCAATGAAAATGGGCGTATCTAGCTGTGAATAGGAGACTAGATCTTTTTCTCATAGCTAATCACAAGCAATCTTAACCATAAAAACTCTGTTATAAAGTTTAATATTTGGGAAACCGAGCCCACCATATTCTTTTTTTTCTGCATTAGTCTCTTCAATGATATACTTGCTTTCCCACCTTTCCAGAGAAACTGTAGACAATTTGAGTGAAATTTTTAAAGATTTTTCTCTTTTATAAAGAGAGGTAGATTTTGACAAAGAAATAATATTTTGGGGAGGAGAATCATCTTAACCAAATGGATTTTTGCTAAGAGACCAAGAGTTAAAGCCTTCCAGTTCTGTAAATCTCTCGCTAAAGATGCCCATACATTTTTTATAATTTAGGTCGTACCAATTGGCTGGGTTCTTGCTCAAGATGATACCTACATATTTAATCTGTTCTTCTACCTCCTTAAATGGTGTATGGGGGATTCTGTTTGCATCTTTGTGGAGCCATAGGATTTCAGACTTGGTGAGGTTAGTCTTTGGATAATATCTAATACAATAGGGATATTTTTCTGGGAGTTTCCTATAAACACTAATAAGTCATCCGCGTAAAGTGACAATACCACTTTCCTTCCTCCCAGAAAGATATCTTCTAGATCTTTTCTTAAGCTTACCGCTAACGGCTCTATTGCAGAATTGAAAAGTAGGGGAGATAGGGGGCAGCCCTGTCTCGTACCTTTGAAAATATTAATCTTAGGGGAATATTGCCCATTTATTGAAAGTATCGAAGTTGGATTACTATATATCATTTGTACAAATTCTCTAAAATGCCCTGTTAAGCCAAATTTTTCTATAGAGGTAAATAGATGGTCCCATGTAATGGAATCAAAGGCCTTTTCTACATTGATTGTGATTATTGCTGCTTCTTTATTATCCCTTTATTTAAATTTATTACACCAGCTATGCTCAATGACTGTAAGTACTCTTCGCATGCTTTTTGTAGGGTTTCTACCTGGCATAAATCAAGATTGGTCTGTGTATAAGAGGATCCAAAATAGATTTGTCTGTTGACCACTATTGCTGTTAATAATTTATAGTCATTGTTCAATAAAGAGATGGGTCTATAAGCATCCAGCGATTCTGGGTCTTTATCTTTTTTTTAAGTATAAGGGTTATTATAGATGACATTTTATTTTGTATATAGTATTCATTAAAAAGGCCTTGTAAAATTGGTGAGAATCTTGCAGTATTTTATAAAATTCAGAGGGCAACTGGTCAGGCCCAGGGGCCTTATTCTTTGCCATACGTTGGATTCTTTCAATGATTTCTTCCTGCAAGATTGGTGCATTTAGAGCATCTAAGCTCTCTTTAGACAACTTGGGCATTTTATTTTTTCCGCAAAAAGCATCTTTTTAATTTCTGTTCACTTTCGTGCAGGTGTAAACTTCCTAGAAAAAAGTATGAAATATTTTGACTATATCATCATTGGACACGAATCTTCCCATTTTATTTTTGATAGCCACTATATGATAAAACATTTTTTGCAAACTTTAACTATATATGAAAGCCGTTTAGTAGTCTTTCCATTAAAATTCAAGAAAGAAGCTTTATTTTTAATTTCATTTTGATGCTCTTTTTGATGTAGATAGCTATCTCTTTCCGTTTTGGCTTCTTGATATTTTTGCCAAGCTCTTGAATTAGAATTCTCAATATATTTTCTATAGGCATTTCTTACAGTATTTGTGAGTTGTAATTCTCTAACCTTAGAAACCTTTTTCCATTTAGACATTAGGGCCTTGATCTCACCCCTGAAGAATGCCTTAGTGGCTTCCCAAAAGATTTAAATTTTGTTTAAATATGTCTTATTGTTGTTAAAAAAAAATAAATAAAAAAAAATTCTCTCCATAGCCTTCTTAGCCCATGTTGAAATTTAAGATTATCTACCATATACTTGGGAAAAAAGTTATTATTCCCTTTACTTATATTTTTGTTATTAACCTGAAGTGAGATGCATGCATGATCTGTTAAGTAAATGTATCTTGGTTCCCAAGTCTATCTTCAGCATATTTTCGTTAATTAAAAAAAAGTCTATCCGGGAAAGTGTTCTATGGGACTTTGATTCACATGTGAACGCCCTGGCGTCCAGATTATGAATGCGCAAAATATCTAAGTTTTAAGCTTTTTACAAAAAGTACCTTCAAATGTGGCTTCTTTTTGATACCGTTTAAGGGATGTTGCCTTCATTCTATCCAGTTTGGCATGTATTGTCATATTAAAGTCCCCAGCTATTATTAAATTGTAGTTGACATATGTTAACGGGCTTAAATATGTCTCCCAGAATCCTGTATCTAATTGATTCGGACCATATACGTTGCATAGAACATATTGACAGCTAACGACTTCAAAATGTATGATCATATAACGTCCCCCAGTATCTAGATTTCGGGAAATGATCTTATAGTCTAAAGATTTATTAAAAAAAACATGCTGCCCCATTCTTTCTCCTATCATACGTGGAAGAAATAACCTCCCCAATCCATTTCAATTTAAATTTTGCCATTTCTGCAGAGGATAAATGTGTTTCCTGGATAATCACTATATTAGGATGCAAACGTTGCAAATGGCTTACAACCCTTTTTCTCTTAATCGGGGCTGTTATTACCCCCACGTTCAATGATATAATATTTAAAACTTTTTTTATCCAGATTTATTCAGTCTCTCTAAACCAGTAGAATAAAATTCCTTCCGATAAGGAATGAAATAGGAGAGGGGTAAGGAGGAGGTAGAGAGAGAAAAAAAAAGGGGTAAAACGTACAGGAAACAAAACATTTCACACTTTGAAAATGCTATTAACATTACAATAAGAGACAATAGTACTCCTACTACAGGCGACCATATTTCGAACATGTCTGTTTTTTAAATAACACTCAACCCTGCTTAACTCCCTACTTCTTTTGTTCCAATTTGTCCGCAAACTCCTTCGCATCCTGATAGGAGTTAAAAACTAAAGTCTCTAAGTTATTAATCACTTTGAGTTTTGCTGGGTACGTAATTGTGGCCTGAAAACCCTTTTTTTATCAGTTGGGAACATATTGGTGCAATTTGTCTCCTTCTGTTAGATGTCTCAGCTGAAAAATCTTAAGAGAAGGATAATCTCTTCTCCGATTTTAAAGGGTGTTCTTTTTCTATAATGTTTTAAAATATTTATTTTATCTTAAAAGTTTAAGAATTTTATTAAAACCGTTCTTTTCCAAGCTTTATCTCTCCCTGCCTCTCTAAGTGTGCCTAGTCTGTGAGCTCTTTATTCTGGTATCAGAGTATTCTTTGTCTGTATCCCTAACTCTTTGGGTAGTGTTACTGCCGCAAAATGTAAAAGGTCTTGAAATTCAGGGAGCTCAGGTAATCCTATAACCCTTAGATTGTTTCGCCTCGCTCTATCCTCCAATTCCTCTACTTTGTTCTGTAGAAATTGATTTTTACTTTCTTGGCTCTTAATTCTGTGATCCTGTATATTAGATCTTCCAGATCCGAGATTCTGGCTTCTGCTTCTAAAATTCTCACTTCTGTTGTAAGATCTAAAAGATCTTTACTAAGATGATCAAACTGAGGCAGTAATGACTCCATTATTTGCTTCAGTAAACTCTCTGAGTGAAATATTGCCTTTGAGGTGGACATATCTGTTATATTATCGGATGAAATGGCTATTACTTCTAGCTTTTTTGTCTTTAACTTTGGGGGCCATCCCTGGGGATTTACTTTTGTTACTACTTAGATATTTGTCCATTCGTGTAAAAATGTGATCTTGTGTAAATCAATGTTCTTGAGATAAGTGTAAAATTCTGTATTATGTGTGTCAACTATTAGAGCAATCAACAAATACCTGTGTTTATACCCATTCCCCGCGTCTGAGCTAATCTCAGACTATGCAGCAAAAAAAAAACAAAAAAAACAAAAAAAAACAGGGAGAGAGAAACCCTCTCTCCACCAACAAAAATAAGGTTGCGGACCTTGTGTTTTAAGTTAGTTACCATATTTTTCACCCCATAAGACGCACTTTTTCCCCCCTGAAAAGTAAGGGGGAATGTCTGTGCGTCTTATGGAGCGAATGCAGACCTTGCGCTTGCATATTTAGGCTATTGTGGGTGTGTGATCTCCTGAGCCAATCCGGCTCAATTCCTACTCGCTTCTCCTCTAGTGCTTGTTAGAGGTACGCTCACACATCAGCTGATCTACTTCCAGCTCTCTTGAATCTGGCTGTCTCTCTCACCGCAGCACTACGTCATCAGCTACGGCCGCATCTCGGAACTCTCACACACTGCCTAACTAGAACGGCGTCTTACCCGCTCCTGCATGCTACAACCACTGGGACTCCTAGAACAAGATCAGGTCGTATTAATCTTACCTGCTTACTCTGTAATTGCTACCGTCCTGTTATTACTCTCCTTGGGTCAGTAACTGCTATGCTGGCAATGCCTACCGTCCTGTTATTACTCTCCTTGGGTCAGTAACTGCTATGCTGGCAATGCCTACCGTCCTGTTATTACTCTCCTTGGGTCAGTAACTGCTATGCTGGCAATGCCTAAGCTCTACATCAGTCTCTGAGCACACATTGCCTACTGAGTTAGAACCTGAATCCTGTGTCTGTATTTCTAACTAGCAAGGGGCTGAAATTAAGTCTCACTACTCATACTTATGTTTCATCTGTTACTGCTTACAAAAGAACCTCTCAAATTGAGTACTCAGTATTAACTAATTAGTAACTACTAATCAAATAGACCAGATATATTTAGTACTTGAAGGAATAGGTTAGGGTTTAGGGTTAGGGGGTTAGGGGTTTAGGATTAGAATATTTTTTTCTTGTTTTCCTCCTCTAAAAACTAGGTGCGTCTTATGGTCAGGTGCGTCTTATGGAGCGAAAAATACGGTATATACCTAAATGTGTGCCGTGAATACAATGTGTATCAAGAAAAAGAGATAAGAAAAAAAAAAAGGGACACATTCAAAAACAAGCAAAGGAGACCCCCTTCTATGTATTAACACTGAACTGCTCCCCAGAGATTTAACTGAACAGTTCTATTAACTACAGAACCCTCTTACTTGTTATTACAGCAGTATATATAGTGATTTCACCTTCCTGTAATATGCCAGACAACTATACCAGAGAGGGAGGGCCTTTTTATATTTCTATTAGTCAAGGGTAAGCAATCTCCTTTACTAACGCACTTTATTTGTGTAGTCTTAACTACTATGCCTACTTGACTTTAAGATTGTAAATATCTATATTCTCTTATGGAAAAAAAACAAAAAAACATAAAGCCTTTATTTTATCTTATTAAATTAATCTACGCAGAAAGACCACAACGTTCTCAACTGTCTTGGTGACTATATATAGTATGTCCTATGGTCTTATCTTACCATATTATGTTAAACGAACACCATCCTGAGTAATTTTCTATTACATTATATAAAAAAACAGGTGAAACAATATTTCAGTAGGTATGCACACACAACCTCTTATTTAACCCTTCTGATACTCTTTCAGGATACCCCTCAAATATAACAAAGGGTTAGGCTCTTAACATATAACGGCCAGTTTTATATAC
This sequence comes from Bombina bombina, assembly GCF_027579735.1. Taxonomy (NCBI): domain Eukaryota; kingdom Metazoa; phylum Chordata; class Amphibia; order Anura; family Bombinatoridae; genus Bombina; species Bombina bombina. The sequence goes on from NC_069499.1 coordinate 938,484,811, forward strand.
CATTCAGTTCAACCAGTCTCTTTGTTAGCTATAGAGTTTTTACACCCAGTTGTTGCTATGTCCCTATTCCGGGAAAGTTCCTTCCACTGATACCATGCGGCTGGTTATCGTAATGTATGCAATCAGCCTTTTAATTATCTGGATTATTTTTTTTAACACCCAGTTGTTACTATATCCCTATACAGGGAAAAATCCTTGTATTTGTGCCATACAGCTGGTTGTCCCAATATGTCACGCTCTGATATTTAACTGTGATTCTTAACCAGCAATAAGATTTGTTAGACACATCTTAAAAATTATTTAGTGATGGTGTTCTCCACTTCCCCAGCAGGGAAAATGTAAATTTTAACGTCACTTTTAGACTTTGTAATACACTGCAAACTCCCTTTTCTCAGGACTTACACAAGCAGATTTCCTATCACTTATAAGGAACACAGTGTATGGTTTTGGAACTTATCTTGTCGTTGGTCGGCTTCTGAATCTGTAATTTTCAAGCGTGTCTTGAAGTGCAATTCCTGTATCTCTTAATACTGCAGGCGTGGGATGCGGTGCTCCAAATCTTGACCTTAAAGTATGCCTCTCTCCACCAGGGTCCTAGCCGGAATGCCTAGTAACTTCTACTCTGGGAATTGAGTAAGGCGAGGCACCAGGGAAACCCTGGCCGACCTCACCTTTCAGCTCAACCAGAGATCATGGAAGCATACTCTTGGAATCGGCTTGCAGAGCCGTCTCGCTTCTCCTGCGGTATCTGCTGTGCGTGTTTGTGAGCACCGTCTAACTCACGACTGTTCTGGTCCTCCTATCCCATTCAGTCTTCTGGAGGGTGCGGCCTTGCAGTGTGGCCTGATGTTGGCACTGTCGCGGTGTACCAGCTTGTGACGCCGATATCCTCGAGTCCGTCTCCGGGCGGAAGAGCTGTGATTTCCACCAAGGATCCTACAAACAGCTTGGGGCAGGTAGCAAACAGAATTGTCCCTATTCCTCGCTCATGGTCAGCACGCTATGCATGACTCCGCCCTCTGACGTACACCGATATGAAACGTTTCTATTACTATGTGGACAGAACAAACGATTTTGGGAAAACCAAGTATTTGTCTGTTGTATCGGTACACAATATCTACCAAGCAGTAGGATGTTATGCAATCTTCATAGGCAAGGTTTGGAACAAAAATTCTTACTTCTGTGTTAACTATATTATGTTCTGTATATTCCTTTGTATCACTTTTCAGTTTCTGGTGTGTTTTTCCTGCCCTCTTATTATTTTACTGCTTTGTACTAGTTTTACCTGGTAAGTCTTAGGTTAAACCAAGAAAATTAGTGATTACAACAATGAAAATGGAAATTTCTGTATTTTGGCCAATAACCTAGACAATACTTACCAGGGTTCCCACTCCTGTCCTGTCATCCTATGATGGACAAGTTAGGAATAGGGTAGGGAATGTAGGCAGTCAAGATATAAGTCAAAGTGTCATGGTTTGTTTCCTCTACATGCTCACACCCCTCGTAAGTATTGTTTAGGTTATTGGCCAAGATATAGAAACTATTGTTTTTATTATTTTGGTTTCTAATTTTTCCTATGTTCATAAGGTTGAACTCCTTGCAAAATAAAAATAAAAAAAATAAAAATAAAATAAAACATTGTTGACGGCGGCAGAAAGAAGACAATGACTTGCAAAAGGAAACAGATGGAAACCTTTCAGTGTTAGGTGCTGGTGTAAGACTTATATTCATACCACTATATTACTGAAGAGACCTACTGATATGCCAAACAAAAAATGTAAACAAACGTGAACTTTTCCACACTACATTTGGATTCAAAAGCCTATTTTCATGATATTTGAAGGGAGATGAACCGCCTCTTAAAGGGACAGTAAACACCTCAAGAGTTTTTTGGAAAATGTTTAGTTTGGTGTATTCAAACAAATTTGCAATGCACTTTGATTATTTTACCCCCTCTTCGTGTAATTTAGCTCTGAATGTCTTCTAATGTTTTCCAATTCTCAGAATTGGAAATGCACCCTGCTGAATTATTATATATATTTTTTTTTTAAATTGTATGCTCTGTCTAAATCACAATATATTTTTTTTGTTTTCTATCCCTTTAGCCCACCAATGTGGCTCAGTGAGCTTATGCCTTTATTTTCACGAGAAGTGGTTGTTGCAGCTTCTGATTGGCTGTATTTGATGAAGATTATTGCAGTAATTTTGACTGCAGCATTTGTTAAAAAGTATTCTATTTCCATTGGGAATTTTTTTTTTTTTTAATGTTTTTCATGTCTTCATTTGGAAAATAATTGGGTATTTTACATCAGATTTCTTAAAGTCTCTAGTGTGTCATTCTAAAGTGAACAGACAGATTTTAGTCCTATTTGTTCATCTAATGTTTATAAGCATTTTAAAACATTTTCATTTAACATAATGAAATCTTAAAGCTTCTGGTTCACAGCAGACAACATTATTATAGGTCACTTTATTTTTTTGCTTGTACAGCTGCATGTTTTATTTTTCATAATAATATAAATTATTGGTTTGTTTTCATCATATATTTCTATTTGTATTTCAGGTCACGGGCCATTTTCACATATGTTTGATGGGAGGTTCATGCCACTGGCCTGTCCAAAGAAAAAATTTAAGGTTTGTTATAATTTTGGGGAAAATATTTTAATCGAAAATCATCTACAATTTATATTTAGCTTAGCTACTAGTCTGTAGAAGTGACTTAACGCCTCTTTAACTAGAAAGTGCTTTCTCCCTAGAAAATGCCCATTTCCCCATACTAAAGATTATTAAAGGGACATTAAACACTTTGAGATGGTAATATAAAATGATAAATTGTATATATAAAACAACTCTGCAATATACTTTCATTATTTATTTTGTCCTCTTTGCCTGTAATTCCATTCTGAAATTGTGAGCTTTTCAGTTCCTGTTAGAAATGGAAGTGCAGAACACTGTTAAATCCAGCACAACCATTGGCTGCACACTCTAGTGACCTATTTATAACGGTCCCTAATTGGCCACAACAGAGAAGGTAGCACAAGTTACAACATGGCAGCTCCCAGTATTTTATAGACACTTAAACTTTATACTTATTTTGTCACTTTTTAAACTAATGAAACTTTAAAAAATACATCTACATGTTAGTCATGGACTAATCTTTTCTTTGAATGCATCATTCTATCTAGCATGTATTTAGTGTTTAATGTCCCTTTAAGGAAATAGTAAGGCTGAACAAATTTGTTCAGACTACTCCAGCATGTAAAGAAGCATTAAAGGCACACTCCAGCCAATACTGAAATTTACAGGTGCTTTTAAACATACAATTATTTGCAATATACTTGTATTAAAAAAAATGCTTCTAGTTAAATCTATCACGGTTTTAAGTTGGAGGTTTTACTGTGCCTGTGCACGTGAAGCAAATATGAATATGCTTCATGCACCAGCATTGTGAACAGTGTGTCTGGTGGTGCCTTTTGTTGGCAATGATTTAAAGGGATATCAAACTGTGCTCCTTTTAGTAAAACAAAATATAAGTTATATCAAAGTAAACCTAACAAGAAACGGCCCTTGTAAGGCTTTGCTTGGAAGTAATTGACATTGCACAAATTATGTTAAAAAATAAATTAGGTAAAATTAGGCATGTGCGTTCGGAAGATTTGGAAGGAAACAAAAGGGGAAGATGGTGGGCGCCAGGGACATTTTGCTATTTTCTGAGCTGAATTTCTTTTTGCAAAAATTCAACACACTAAGATCTGTGCAAATCCAGATCTTAGTGTGTTGCACTTTCACAAGAAGCAATCCGGTTCCAAAAAATAGCGAATGTCACTGGCGCCCGCCATCTTCCCTATTTGTTTCCTTCTGAATGCACATACCCAAGTAAAAATCCTTTTAAAATTATGAATTTTACATTTTGCAATGATTTCTATTTGGTATAAACCACTGCTTTGTGCTTTTTGTTTATTACAACAATGAAACAGACTGTTTTTTATCCCTTTAATTTACATGATACAAGTCACTGCTAGTTCTCTGAGCAGATACACTGTTCAACATGGTGCAGGTAGCATATTTAGTTATGCTTCACATGCGCAGTAAAATCTCACACTGGAAATTTGTGATAGCTTTTATTAGAAACATTTTTGCTAATATTTGTAATGCAAAGATTCTTCTGTACAAAAGTGAAATGCTTTGGTGTGCATTTAAATTTTTGGTCTGTCACTCTCTTTAACAATATTCTGTTGGTGCTGAGAGGGAGTGGTGGGAGTGAAGGAGAGAGACAGGTGGCCAAGCACAGAAGAGGGATGTAGGGACGGGGTTCTCTACCCTACAGAAAATGCTTTTGAAAGGAAAGGTTGGGTCCCTATGCAACAGGCTGTAGTGGGGAGATCTTGGGGGGTGTGGGGTCCCTATACTGCAGAAAAAAAGGATTAATTTTAATTGTAAAATAAAAAAAAATAACAATTCTTTACTGGCAGACTGGCTGCCAGTAACAAACATGGCAGGGAGCAGTGGGAGGGTGTGATCAGGGAGAAAGGAGGGTGAGGAGAGGTATTAAAAAAAAATAAAAAAAAAAAATGAAAATCGATAAAAGCCCTAAACTGCATACTGTTTGCCAGTACTTAAAGGGACATTAAACCCACATTTTTTCTTTCATGATTTAGCAAAAGCATGCACTTTTAAACAACTTTCTAATTTTACTTCTATTATCTAATTTGCTTCATTCTCTTGATATACTTTGCTGAAAAGCATATCTAGATATGCTCAGTAGCTGCTGATTGGTTGTTGTACATAGATGCCTCGTGATTGTCTCATCCGTGTGCATTGCTATTTCTTCAACAAAGGATATCTATAGATTAAAGTAAATTAGATAATAGCAGTAAATTGGAATGTTGTTTAAAATTGTATTCTCTACTTGAATCATGAAATACATTTTTAGGGTTCAGTGTCCCTTTAAGAGGGTGATGACGAGTGGGGGAATAAAGAGAGCTCTTTGGGAGGGATGATTTTGGGAGGTGTCAGTTGGGAAGGTAATTCCTATACTACAGCAAATATTAACCTTACAAACTGAGTAACCCCTTCACTGCCAGGAATTTCAGAAGTGTGGTGCACAGGTGCAATTAAGGACCTTCTAATTGACAAATATCAATGGCAAAATCATGCAAGTCTCTTGGTATCTTTATTTTATAAAGCAGGAATATAGGCTTAGGACCTGGCCCATTTTGGTTCAGCACCAATCAGCAAGCGCTACACACCGTTCTGAACCAAAAATGGACCAGCTCCTAAGCTTACGTTCCTGCTTTTTAAAATAAAGATACCAAGAGAATGAAGAAAAATTGATAATAGGAGTAAATTAGAAAGTTGATTAACATTGCATTCTCTATTTGGATCATGAAATAAAAAATGTGGGCTTAGTATTCCTTTAAACTGTATTGATATTTCTTAATTGTTTACTGTATGCAAACACATTAGTGTAACTATTTGTATTTTTTGTTTTCAGCATGAATCCGCTTCCGTTGAAATGTTTGATCACCTTGTTAAATCCAATAACTTGGAGGACATTATGAAAGAGTACGGACTGTGTTTGCCAGATGATTTATTGTTTATTAAAGAGCAGATAGCAGGGCCTTTATCTGGTGTTGCTGAGCAGGAGTTTGAGTCCAGCCAAAATAATTCATCAGTAAGTACTATACCTAGCTATGAAAATAATTGCTGAATAATTTGGGGATTAATACCCCTTCAAGTCACACCAATTTTGCAAACAAATAAGTCTAAATATGGCCTTTCTTGCTATTTTCTCAATAAGCGGTTTCTGGTATTCTTTTTTTTTTTTTATTCTGTTTGCCACTTTTTGCAGCTTTTTTGACTTTCATCTTTTCACTTGGTTTTATATCACCATCCTCTGATCAGCACCTTTTTCATTCTGTTATATTATTAAAGGGATGTGAAATGTTTTCTTTCTGGATTCAGATTAATACAATTTAAAAAAAAGTTTCCAATTTACTTCTATTATCAAATTTGCTTCAAACTCGTGGTATTCTTTGTTAAAGAGATATCTAGATTAAGGATAGACTGATATCATCATGTTTTTTTTTTTTAAGCGCCGATGCCGATTATTGGCTGCCTTTCAGGCTGATGACCGATAACAGGGGCCTTTATTCTGTACTTTTAAAGTTTTGAAAAATCAACACAATTTCTACACAAATCTGGTATAAACTGAACATGCTTATTAAACTTTTAAATATTAAAAATAAACTGGGAAAAATTAAGTGCTTGAAAATTAACTTATTAAATGGCTTCCCAAAACGTTGAAAAATGGCGTAAATACCTTTTTTAAACTGCACACTGATATAAAATTTGTCACTACTGCAAAGCTAGACACTACACATTTTCTTCAGTACTCCCAGTTAAGTAGAAAAACATTATAGTGCAGAAAGCATAACATTTCAGCATGTTCTCCTGTTAAACGGCTTCTGTTTTTTCATATATTGCTGCCACTTCACTAAAAACACGCTCACTTGGTACACTTTACAGACAAGGGTTAAAAGTAAAGCAAAAAATAAATTATATATATATATATAGTGAGTGATTTCTGGTTTGCTGTCATATTCCTGTTTAAAAGGATCGCTGTGTTAAAACAGTATTTTGAAGCAAAAAAACTGAGAATTTGCATACCTAATTTGCATATCTTACCCACAATTCTCTTGTGCATTGGAAACATTGCATATTAAGAATTTCTGGGGGCAAGCGGGGATACTTGCTTAGATGTACTAATTTCCTATGCAAATATTTACATTGATTTAATTTTGAGACATGGAGGATTTTAATTTCAGTTTTTTATCTCCCCCCCATAATTTTAATGAATTTTGGTTTAACCATGAAAATAGCTTTTCCAATGCAGCAATCAGAAATCTATCTCCTACTGATGAGTTCTAAAAATAACGAAACAGGCTTGTATAGTGAGTGATTTCTGGTTTGCTGTCATATTCCTGTTTAAAAGGATCGCTGTGTTAAAACAGTATTTTGAAGCAAAAAAACTGAGAATTTGCATACCTAATTTGCATATCTTACCCACAATTCTCTTGTGCATTGGAAACATTGCATATTAAGAATTTCTGGGGGCAAGCGGGGATACTTGCTTAGATGTACTAATTTCCTATGCAAATATTTACATTGATTTAATTTTGAGACATGGAGGATTTTAATTTCAGTTTTTTATCTCCCCCCCCATAATTTTAATGAATTTTGGTATATATATATATATATATATATATATATATATATATATATATATATATATATATATATATATATATATATATATATATATATATATATATATATATATATATATATATATATATATATATATATATATATATATATATATATATATATATATCTATCTATCTATCTATCTATATATATATATATCTATCAAGGATTTTAACCCCGTCCTCAGACTTTACAAATGTGTACATACCTTAAGCCTTTTAAACCCTCCACCGACTATCTCCGCAATACCGGAAGTCACCCAGCGTCCTGTCCGCACAACTGCGCATGTACAGAGCGTCGGCATGGCAACCGGCCGCAGCATTCTCTGAAAACAAACCAAAGTGAATACAAATGGTTACAATGTGGATATACATCATTACACTTATGTCATAAGCCCTTAACATCTTCAAAATGTGTGCTATAAACATTAATTCTATATTTTGTAACAGTTGAATACATTAATAATGAAATCCTGGGTGTTTCATCAAATTCTGCCATATATAAACTGGCGTACGATGGGGCCATATTCGACCCCTATCGCCGTCCCCTGAAGTTGTAGAAAAAATTAATTTTCGAATTTGAAGTAGTTTCTACTGAGGCATAGTTCAAAATTTAATTCCAAAATCAGCTCTACTGGTGGTCCCACGTATGGGTACCTATTCAGCTGTTTTCGAACCGCCATTATCCCCTGATCGTGTGGAATGGAGGTGTATAAACTAACAACATCTAATGTTGCTAGTATAATAGGCTGGTTGATTTTGGGGAACAATTTTATTTCCTTGGTAAGGCTAATGGAGTCCAAAAGAAATGAGGGCATATTTCGTACACATGGCTGCAGGATGCTATCCAAAAATATTGCTATTGGCTGCAAAAGGGATCCTATAGAGGACACTATCGGTCTCCCCGGTGGACTAGTAGGATGCTTTATGGACCTTCGGAAGTGTATAAAATGCAGGTATCAGAGGATACTCTACCTTCATAAAGCCTCTCTAATGTTTGTTCAGCCAACGATTCCCAAAGGCTCGATCCAAAACTTCCTCAATCTGTTTTTTAAACAGTTTAGTTGGATTACAGGTTAGTTGTTTGTATGTAGAAGTGTCATTCAACTGTGAGAATATTTCTTGCTGGCAATATGTATAGTCCATTATGACCAGTGCTCCTCCTTTGTCGGCCTCCCTAAAAATCAAATCCTTGTTCTTGCTGAGATTGTCCAATATCCGTCTCTCTTCTTTGGTTAAATTGTTTCTGCATCCTGATTTAGCCATTGTGCACATCCTCTTAGTATTATCCAGCAGGAGTCTACTATATGTTTTTATGCTGAGATTTGAGCTAGAGCAATCATAAGTTCTCTTAGGTTTCAATCTAGTAGTGTTAGTAAACTCCATATTGGTATCCTTTGGTTCTATGCCAAAATGTTCCTTGAGTCTTAGGTTTCGTTCAAATTTTTGCATATCAATATACATTTCAAATGGCTTGTACAAAGATGTAGGGATAAAAGACAAACCCTTGTTTAGTATCTTAGTCTCCAATGATGACAATTGGTAAGAACTCAGATTAATCACTATATTATTTATTACATCCTGCGTCTGGCTCTTGGTGGTCTTCCTCTTGCCACCCCCTCTCCTGATGTGCGTCCGGTGCCTCCCAAGTTTTTTGACCTGGTCATAACCCCTCCATCTGTTCTCTGTGGTACTTCAGTCGTTATACCGTCTGAATTAGTACTATTGCCAGATGAATCTATTGTCATATTCCTGGGCTTGTAGAATCGTGATCTCCTAGGTCTATTCTTAAAGGTCCTCTGTCTTTCCTCTGCCGAGAGTTACCATCTATAGACCTTTTTCCTCTTTATAATCAGACTCCACGGCGTCCCATTTGCGATTTTTAAAGGTCAACAATTCTGTTTCAATGTCTTGTACCTGTTTGGTCAATTTTTCAAGCCATTTATTCTCTTGGTCTGCTTCCAGAGTTGTTTATATGTTTGTTCAAATTGCTGTATTTCCACATCAACCTTATCCAATAACATCCTTACCTCTTCTATAACCAAAAGCATCAGATCTAGAGCGCATTTATTTAAAATGCTGCACCACTTGATGCAAAAAGCAGGATTGTTTCTGCCTATGGTAGGGATGTTTTTGACTCTAAATCCTCTTGGAATAAAGAGTTTTCTATGGTAATCCGATAAGAGGGTTCCATGTAGTGTTAAATCAGTTTTTTTTTTTTTTAAGTTTCAACCACTTTGCATACAAATGGGATGGCTGATCCTTTAAGTCCCTGTTGGGAAAAGTGGCAAATCGAATCCTATCCGCATCATCCTCTGTATAATTAAAGGTAGTAGCATCCTGTATGTTATCATCTGTAGCCTCCATTTCACCCAGTACTGTTGGTATTGGTTCCATATTGTAATCCATATTGTACAGTGCGTTTAAAAAACCATTAACGATAGTTAACTGAAATAGTCAGAGGTAGAGAAGTCTTATTGTATAGGGTGCAAGAGTTAAATAGTAGTACAAAAATTCCAGATGAACTCTGCACTCACTCCATATTACCACAGCTGCCTGGGGTGCATCCAATGCCACAAAGTGCTAATTTACAGTCCCGAAAAGAGCACTCACCAGGGCTTAATATCATAAAGCAACCAAAGCTTTTATTTTACAAAGTAACGTTTCGAGGATTTTAACCCCATCCTCAGACTTAACAAATGTGTACATACCTCAAGCCTTTTAAACCCTCCACCGACTATCGCCGCAATACCGGAAGTCACCCGGCGTCCTGTCCGCACAAGTGCGCATGTACAGAGCGTCGGCATGGCAACCGGCCGCGGCGTTCTCTAAAAACAAACCAAAGTGAATACAAATTGTTACAATGTGGATATACATCATTACACTTATGTCATAAGCCGTTAACATCTTCAAAATGCGTGCTATAAACATTAATTCTATATTTTGTAACAGTTGAATACATTAATAATGAAATCCTGGGTGTTCATTTGGAGTTCAGAGGCAATTTCTTCAGATATACATGAGCCATTTAACTCGCTCCCTTATGATACAGCAACACATATCACTATGGTATACCCAGTTATGCTGATCATAATTGATTATAAATCTAATGTGTGGCCCCATCGTACGCCAATTTATATATGGCAGAATTTGAGGAGAGAGATACTGATTTATTTGTACACCAACATATCAAATATTTCAAACGTTACATAGATGATTTGATCATTCTATGGTCAGGTACAGAGGATGAATTAGAAGATTGGTTTCTTAAATTGAATACTGTTACCCCCATCTACGATTCAAGATGACCAAGAGTTCCACAGCAGTGGATTTTCTCGACCTGACAATATTTCTTGAAGATGGTATGTTGGGTACAACTTTGTATAAAAAAGAGACTGATAGGAATTCGTTGTTGGAGGCTACAAGTTGACACCCTCCATCATTAAAGAAAGCTCTTCCAATTTCTCAATTTAAGAGGGTCATGAGAAACAGCAAACAATGTAATGCCCAACAACACCTAACAGAGATGAAAATGAGGTTCCTACAGAGGGGCTATCAAGAGAATCCTATTGATCAACATTTCAAGAGATTTGTCTCGATGGGTCGGGAGACAGCCTTGCAGGCTGTGATTATTGATCACATTCCACCCCTAACTAGGGGCGGGGATAGAAATAGGCTTCTACTACAGTGCGAATCCAGGTTTTTTATAATAAGTATTTTCAGAATTCAGTATGAATTGTTCAGGGGTATAAGGCCCGTAGCTTATATATGACAATGCTGAGATCTAACATTTTGACAGCATCATGTTTTGATTATTATTCTGCATTATTATGTGCGAGATGTAAATAACAAACTAACACATTAGATTTATAATCAATTATGATCAGCATAACTGGGTATACCATAGTGATATGTGTTGCTGTATCATAAGGGAGGGAGTTAAATGGCTCATGTATATCTGAAGAAATTGCCTCTGAACTCCAAATGAACACCCAGGATTTCATTATTAATGTATTCAACTGTTACAAAATATAGAATTAATGTTTATAGCACGCATTTTGAAGATGTTAAAGGCTTATGACATAAGTGTAATGATGTATATCCACATTGTAACCATTTGTATTCACTTTGGTTTGTTTTTGGAGAACACCGCGGCCGGTTGCCATGCCGACGCTCTGTACATGCGCAGTTGTGCGGACATGACGCCGGGTGACTTCCGGTATTGCGGCGATAGTCGGTGGAGGGTTTAAAAGGCTTGAGGTATGTACACATTTGTAAAGTCTGAGGACGGGGTTAAAATCCTCGAAACCTTACTTTGTAAAATAAAAGCTTTGGTTGCTTTATGATATTAAACCCTGGTGAGTGCTCTTTATTTTCGGGACTGTAAATTAGCACTTTGTGGCATTGGATGCACCCCAGGCAGCTGTGGTAATATGGAGTGAGTGCAGAGTTCATCTGGAATTTTTATATGTATAAATAAATAAATAAAAAGCAATAGGTCCAGCTGCAGTTCAGGAATAGGTAACAGAGTGCACGGTAGCCAGAGGGTCCTGCTCACCTCCAATATATAAATCCGATGGAAAAAAGTAGATGGCTCCAGCACTGTTTCATAAAAGTGAAATAACCTTTATTGAGGTGACATAATGAACAGACAGCGACGTTTCGGCTAACGCAGACCCTTAATCATGCTATGGATTGCTCTGCAACACAGCTTTAAGTAGGCTGGATAGCTTAATTACAAACACATTAACGCCATAAATGACAAACATTAATTGACCATGTGTTGATATTTTTACTGCCATCTACTGGGCCAATTCATGTGTTACACACTTAAACTACATTTTTTTTCCCAAATTTAGACAAAATGTTAAACACATAGGTAAAGTTAAACACATGAGCAGTGAGTTTAATCATTATATCCAAAATTTAAAATACATGTATACATATAAAGAAATAAAATTTATAAAAACAAATGGAGATCATAATCTCTATTCAGACCTACAGGATGTAGAGTTTTTGAATGTTGAATCCACCATACCTCTCTTTTTTTTTTTAAGTTCAAGTTCCCTATTGCCTCCTTTCCTAAGTTTAGGAATGTGATCTATTATTTGGAACCTAAGTTGGCTGACAGTGTGTCCCATTTCTAAAAAATGGGAGGAAACTGGAAGAGTTCTATCTTGACATCTGATCATTTATGTCCACTAATCCTATCTCTAATGGGGCGTGTAGTTTCCCCTACTTAGCCCCTCCCACAAGGACATTTTAGCAGGTAGACCACAAAGTCTGTATCACAGGTGTAATACCCATTAATTTCTCGAATTTTTCGATCATTGGTTTTTGCTATGTGTTTACCTTTTATCATTGCATTGCGCACAATGGAGACAGGGCTATGAACCTTTCTTAGGGGTAGTAAGATATGTAATTCTATTAGTGTTAGTGCTACCAATATCAGCCTTAACTAAGGTATCCCTAATGTTTTTCACCCGTCTGTATGAGTGCATAGGGGGAACTTTAAACTCAGGTATGTGTGGGTTAAATTTACCCAAAAGGTACCAGTGCTTTTTTATGATATTAGCAATGTGATCACTGTGTATTAAATTCTGAAGAAAAAATTACATGTTTAGTGTCCTTTTTTATTTTTACATTTGTATCATGTAAAACTTCATTTTTACATCTAGTGATCATAGATGGGGGATATCCTCTCTCTTTAAATTTGTTAGCCATCTCCTCGAGTCTAATGTCTTGCATATCCTTATCTTGTACATTTCTAATAGTTCTTATAAATTGACTTTTTGGGATAGAAGAAAAGACTGTCTTAGGATGGTAGCTGTTATATTGTAGTAATGTGTTGCGATCAGTTGGCTTAACATAAAGATCCGTTTTAAGAACTGAATCTTTTTTGTATATAACAGTATCAAGGTAATTTATAGAGGTGTCAGAAAAATTTAGAGTAAATCTCAAGCTATCAGTACATTTGTTAAGGTCCTCTACAAAGTCCATTAAAGATGTTATAGGGCCCCTCCATACGCCAAACACATCATCTATATAGCGAAGCCATAGCCTGCATTTAGTTTTAAAGTCTTGATTGGTATAGACATTTCTTTGCTCAAATTGGCTAACAAAGATGTTGGCGTATGAAGGGGCCATATTTGAACCCATAGCGGTTCCACGCTTTTGTAAGTAGAAGGTGTCCTGGAAGAGGAAATAGTTGAGATATAAAAGTATATTAAGTAAATCCTCAATAAAATTACTTTGATGCAAAGAAAAATTTGTTTCTTGTTTAATAGATTCAAGAGAATACCTGCCTCATGGGGGATACATGTGTAGAGGCTCACAACATCTAATGAGAAAAGAATATCATTATCAACATCTGAAATATCAGAAAGTTTTTTTTTAAAAGATCACCTGCATCTTTAAGAAAAGAGGCTTGTTTGGATGCAATAGGATTGAGAATCTTATCTACAAATATAGCAATGTGTGAGAATACGGAATCTGTACAAGAGACAATGGGTCTACCAGTGCAGAGCAATCCATATCATGATTAAGGGTCTGCGTTACCTGAAACGTCGCTGTCTGTTCATTATGTCACCTCAATAAAGGTTATTTCACTTTTATGAAACAGTGCTGGAGCCATCTACTTTTTTCCTTTGGATATATATATCTCTTTATCTCTTTATCTCTTTATCTCTTTATCTCTATATCTCATATATATATATATATATATATATATATATATATATATATATATATATATATATATATATATATATATATATATATATAAAGAAGCAAAAAGAAGCACTCACTGGATTTTCATCAAAAGTGATCAAAACTTTAATGTAGATTGTGACGTTTCGGGACAGCAACAGTCCCTTCCTCTGACAAACAAACACTGAACAAAAGCAGCCTTAAATAGGCTCCCAAACACACTCCCCTCAGGATCAGCCAATCCAGACTGAATAATTGAACACACCCTTGAAGTGACCAATAAGGAAACATGATACAAAATCGTGTATGTGACTAATGAAACATAAACAACAAAAATGCTTTAAAAAACAAATCCCCCTTGGGCCCCTAATGCTGGTGGTCATGCCCCCTAACTGAAATACACATCCTATATGATTGTCAATCAAAAAATAGGTAAAATAAATCGTAAAAATCGTTTATTATAATCTAACCAATCAAGCATTGGCTTGCAAACTTCAATTGCACTCAGCTCCAATACGTCATTCCTATAGTTACTACTCCGCCCCTTGTTGTCAGGGACGCCGAAACCATCTATAGTGAAAACAAAAGGCACTCTTGCTGGTCCGCCCCTAATTGCTAGGGACGCGATCACCGGCATGGCTATAACTCACAAAGGAACCGGCATCTCAATACACAGTATCGCATGTTCAGCTGGATTAATTGTTACATGCGCTTTCAAAGATAATGATAATGTGTAGCCGATCGCTCTGGGAGAGCTATTAAGAATGTCAACAAACCTCATCCAATGGCCGAGTGCCGTGTCACAAAATGGGCGTGTAAAAGCCTACAAGTCTTGGAGTTACGTATGCAGTGTTATAATTCATCGTAGCCGGAACCATACACATAAACTTACAATGACCATGTTGTGAAATACAAATCAAAGCCTCTTGCTCAAATCGATCAATATACCAGCAGACATATTATGGGATCGCCATAACAGAGTTGACAGAGTGTACATAAAACTAAAAATAAAAACTAAAAATAAAACTAAAGTTAAGAGTAAAAAGATCGTGCCTATAAGTGTGTTTATTTAAATGAACTTATTACGTGATTGTGCTTATAAACGTATTATATATGTTTTATCAACATTCAAACATTGAGGCGAAATTGGCTAGCCCAAATGGGCGTGTATTTAGAGTGTAATACCTGAAGGAATCTATTGTTCAGACCTCTGCTTGAACTACCACTTAAATATTCCATCATATAAACCCCATGTTAGTAAACGAATCCTCGTGTGGAAATAATGGAGAAAACATTTGGCATATATCGCAAAACGATCACCTGAAAATATTAAAAACAGTGCATAAGAATCTATTAACCCCAGCCTGTCCTATCTCTGCCCCAATCGTGAATGTCTAGCTGTACCCCAGAAGGAATATAAGGGGTAAAAGGGATTTAACCAAGTGGAAGAGAACTATGTCATACAGGGCATGACCAAACAGCAGAAGGATCCAATAGGGATCGTGTAAACACTCATTGGAGTGATACACCACATAAACAATACAGTTCAAATAAAAACAATTAAAAACAAAAATTGGCGCATGGAGAACTGACAAATAACAGATATTTCATATTGAAGAGGTAATGTCAAAAAAGGGACTATTATCTAAGCAAATAACAAGGAATATGTACAAGGTAATGATATTATAATGGTCTTTACCCTGAGGTAATTTAACAAGGAAATACATAATGTCAAGCTATATGCTTGAAATCTTATTTCTAAGGAAGGGAGGCCAAAAAATTATTAGACCAAAATTTGGAAAAATGGAAATATGAAATAAAATAAAAAATGTGTGGGATCAAAATCAAAAATAAGCAAAAAAAATCAGCAAAAAAATTCAGAAACTTAGAAAATCCAGCAAAAACAATAACAAAAAATTAATAGCAAAAAAGTTATTATAAAATTATCCACAAATTAGATCAAAAAATAGACTAAAAAATAAACAAAAAATAAACAAAAAATAACAAAAAAATAACAAAAAATGACTGGGTAATGGACTCATGGACTCTCATCAGTATAACTGTCGAATGTCGTGGACTCTCACAGAGTCTGAGATTCTCTTAGGGCCTCCTAAGGAATCATAAAAAGCAAAATTCAAAAAATGAGAAAACAAAGTTCACAAAAAACATTGCCATCCAGTATGGGTATTGAGTCCTCTGGGGTGTATAGTCCCCAATTCATAAATCCATCTTGATTCCTTGCGTAATAGGAGATTACCCCTATTCCCTCCTCTTCTAAGGATTGGCACATGGTCAATGAGTCTAAATCTTAAATCATTGACTGAATGTCCCGCCTCCAAAAAATGTCTCGCCACCGGTTGATCCGCCTTGCCATTTCGTATTGCCAGTCTAATACTGGATCTATGATTGGCCATCCTTGTTTTGGCATCATCTGTCGTCTTACCAACATAGAACTTGCCACATGGGCAATTTAGTAAGTACACCACAAATTTCGTGGTACAAGTGAGGAAATATCTGATGTTGTAAGTTTTGTTGCTTTCTGGATGATGGAAATGGGATCCTGTGAGCATCCCACTACAGGTAACACAACTGATACATCGATAGCAACCCTTTTTCTTTGTCCTTAACCACGTTTGTGAACCGCCATCAGGATTAATGTCGGCCTTTACCAAAATATCTCTAAGGTTTTTGCCCCTTCTGAAACCTATTCTGGGTGGTCTCCAATCTTTGAATGGTAAAGTGTTGTCTGCTTCTATTAGTTTCCATTCTTCCTTGACCATCCTGGTTAGTGGTACCACCTCAGGGGAGTATGTGGTCACAAACGTGAGTTGTTTGGTGTTGTCAGATGGTATAGTATCTGTTGTGACTCCAGTGTTTAATGCTTGAGTTTTCATATCTCGTAACTCTTTTGGTTTGTATCCCCTTTGGATAAAACGTTTTGTCATCTCATGTAATTGTTGTTCACATGTTGTTTCATCCGTATTATTTCTGATTACCCGTTGGTATTGAGCCTTGGGGATGTTACGGATCAGGCTTGGTTGGTGGCAGCTCTTCGCATGTAACAGTGAGTTGCGGTCAGTTTCTTTACGGAATAAAGTTGTTCCCAGTCTATCTTCTATTTTGAACACTCTCACGTCCAAGTAGTCCACACTGTTGTTACTAACTGTGTGTGTGAATTTAATTGGACTGGCCAATGAATTGAGGAAATTAATCCATTCCAGTAGATTGTTCTCACTCCCCCTCCATATTAAGAACAGGTCGTCGATGTAGCGACAATGTCTGATGAGGTTGTCCTCAAAAACCTTCATCTGGACAGATTCATGTTGAGCCATAAACAAATTGGCAAAAGATGGGGCCACATTTGACCCCATCGCTGTTCCCGAAATTTGTTTGTAAAATGTGGTATCAAACAAGAAATAGTTCTCGGTTAGACATAGAGTGAGCAAGCCAATAAGAACTTCTTCAGAGGGACATATATAGACTGCTTTTCTTAAAGCTTGTGTGACTGCCATAATGCCTTCATGTTGGGGGATTACGGTGTATAGGCTTGACACGTCTAGGGTGACTAATAAATCTTGGTCGGTGATATCCTTCAGATTGGTTATCTTAGTGATGAAATCCTGGGAGTCTTGTATATAAGACGGTGTTGATTTAACTAGAGGTTGTAAATAAAAGTCCACAAACTGGGCTAGAGGCTGAAGTAGAGACCCTCTAGCCGAGACAATAGGTCTCCCCGGTGGTCGTTCTGCATTTTTATGAACCTTAGGTAAGGTATATAGTAGGGGAATGAGTGGGTGTTCCCGTCGTAAGAAGTTGTAGTCATCTTGTGTGATCAGATTCTTATTTTTGTACTCAATCAGGGATGTATCGATTCTCCTCTTTAGTCTGGAGGTGGGGTCCCTATCCAAAGGTAGATAGGTATTTGTATCTGTCAGCTGTCCAAGAATTTCAGACTTGTAATATGATATATCCATGATCACAAAAAAGAAAACCCGTGAATGTACTGATAGTGGGATTGTTCGAAGATGGATCAAATGACCCTTTCGCCCTAAAGTCACTCCTTTGTTCCAGATTGGTCTATAAATATTCCTTAAGTCTTAAGTCACGGGTTTTCTTTCCAACAGCATCAAGGACAGACCAGTTATGCCATTAAGAGATAATTTAACAAAAGAGGAAAGAGTGGCCCTCAAGTCCTTAAGTGAAGACTCTTCAATTGTGATTCGCCCTGCCGACAAGGGCGGGGCTATTGTGATCATGGATATATCCTATTACAAGTCTGAAATTCTTGGACAGCTGACAGATACAAATACCTATCTACCTTTGGATAGGGAGGTAAGGGGGGAACCTTACCTAAGGTTCATAAAAATGCAGAACGACCACCGGGGAGACCTATTGTCTCGGCTAGAGGGTCTCTACTTCAGCCTCTAGCCCAGTTTGTGGACTTTTATTTACAACCTCTAGTTAAATCAACACCGTCTTATATACAAGACTCCCAGGATTTCATCACTAAGATAACCAATCTGAAGGATATCACCGACCAAGATTTATTAGTCACCCTAGACGTGTCAAGCCTATACACCGTAATCCCCCAACATGAAGGCATTATGGCAGTCACACAAGCTTTAAGAAAAGCAGTCTATATCGGTCCCTCTGAAGAAGTTCTTATTGGCTTGCTCACTCTATGTCTAACCGAGAACTATTTCTTGTTTGATACCACATTTTACAAACAAATTTCGGGAACAGCGATGGGGTCAAATGTGGCCCCATCTTTTGCCAATTTGTTTATGGCTCAACATAAATCTGTCCAGATGAAGGTTTTTGAGGACAACCGCATCAGACATTGTCGCTACATCGACGACCTGTTCTTAATATGGAGGGGGAGTGAGAACAATCTACTGGAATGGATTAATTTCCTCAATTCATTGGCCAGTCCAATTAAATTCACACACACAGTTAGTAACAACAGTGTGGACTACTTGGACGTGAGAGTGTTCAAAATAGAAGATAGACTGGGAACAACTTTATTCCGTAAAGAAACTGACCGCAACTCACTGTTACATGCGAAGAGCTGCCACCAACCAAGCCTGATCCGTAACATCCCCAAGGCTCAATACCAACGGGTAATCAGAAATAATACGGATGAAACAACATGTGAACAACAATTACATGAGATGACAAAACGTTTTATCCAAAGGGGATACAAACCAAAAGAGTTACGAGATATGAAAACTCAAGCATTAAACACTGGAGTCACAACAGATACTATACCATCTGACAACACCAAACAACTCACGTTTGTGACCACATACTCCCCAGAGGTGGTACCACTAACCAGGATGGTCAAGGAAGAATGGAAACTAATAGAAGCAGACAACACTTTACCATTCAAAGATTGGAGACCACCCAGAATAGGTTTCAGAAGGGGCAAAAACCTTAGAGATATTTTGGTAAAGGCCGACATTAATCCTGATGGCGGTTCACAAACGTGGTTAAGGACAAAGAAAAAGGGTTGCTATCGATGTATCAGTTGTGTTACCTGTAGTGGGATGCTCACAGGATCCCATTTCCATCATCCAGAAAGCAACAAAACTTACAACATCAGATATTTCCTCACTTGTACCACGAAATTTGTGGTGTACTTACTAAATTGCCCATGTGGCAAGTTCTATGTTGGTAAGACGACAGATGATGCCAAAACAAGGATGGCCAATCATAGATCCAGTATTAGACTGGCAATACGAAATGGCAAGGCGGATCAACCGGTGGCGAGACATTTTTTGGAGGCGGGACATTCAGTCAATGATTTAAGATTTAGACTCATTGACCATGTGCCAATCCTTAGAAGAGGAGGGAATAGGGGTAATCTCCTATTACGCAAGGAATCAAGATGG